>NW_004524663.1:3524398-3528796 GCF_000260255.1 Octodon degus | reverse complement strand
TCTTTTATATAGTCCTGCATAACTATCATATTGAGAGCTCTTTATTGTTCATCCAGGAGCATACTGCAACTTCTCTTGCCTTTTGAATTATGCTCTTTGTTATTTCCTATATGCTACTTCTGGAGGTATTAAAATATTTCATTTGTATAACTAGAAAATCTCACTTTTAGTTTTCAAAGGTACGTTTTCTAAGTATAAAATTCAAAGAGGACAGATCTTTTCTTTCAGTCCTTTAATCAATCTAGTTTTTTATACACTTTAAATGTCTTTGCCAAAGGTTCATTTTTCTTGGAAACGTGGTATTATAAGTTGAACTAAATTCAGAAATTTTAAATTTTTAAATAGTTATTGCTTACTCCTTTCTACTTTGAGAATTCTAATTATCTGAATATAAGTTTCTTGGTTTTGACACAGTGAACTATTATGACTGATCTGTAAATTCTTCATTTTTATTTTGGACAGTTTTTATTGTTATATTCAGTTATGTTTGTAAATAATTCATTTTCAATTTGCAATCTATTAAAAAATTAAAAAATAAGAAAAAATTAAATAAAATAAAGTTAAAGCAGAAATAAAAGAAATAAAAAAATAAAAAACTTAATATAATGTTTAAAAAGCTAGGCATGAAAGAAAAAAAAAAGAGGCAGTGTGGAAGGTTTGCTTTAGAATCCAATATTGGAATTTCTGTTTCAAAGTGATAATTGGAAAAGAATCCTGGAAGATCGTGGAGGTAGGAGGTTACATATGGAAGCTGACTCTGTGGCTGGCTCAGTGCACCTGGGGGTGGGGCCTTCATGGCATGTGGTGTTGGGGATTGAACCTCAGGCCCTGAGCTTTCCTAAGCAGGCACTTAGTCTTCTGAGCTATGTTACCAGCTTTTTTTTTCCTGTAAAAATTAACATTGTCAGCAACCAGAATAGCTACCCTTGATTTTTCTGGGTTCCTGTCACATAGAGCATTGTTTTCCATCCTTTGGCATTCAATGTATAATTTCTTTTTTAGTTAAATGTGTTTGTTGTATGCAGCATATTATTGGATTTTGTTTCTTGATCCACTCAGCCAGTGCATTTCTTTTAGTTGGTGAATTGAGGCTATCTATATTGATAGTTATAATTGATATGTAGTGGCTTACCTTTGTCATGTTATTTTTGTACTGTTGTTCCCTACTTCCCCATGTGTTTAATTGCTTGTCCTGTTTCATGGTTTCTTTCTGTTGTTGCTCTTGTAATTGTGGTTATTTTTATCTTTTTCTAGAATATCTTTCAATATTCTTTTCAGAGTTGGTTTGGTGGTCATGAATTTATTTAGTTGTTCTTTGTCATGGATGTACTTAGTTCTGCATTAATTTGAAAAGTTAGCTTTGCAGGATACATCAATCTGGGTTCAAAGTTGTTTTCTTTCAGGACTTATAGTACTTCACGCCAAGCTTTCCTTGACTTGATGCCTTACATTGAGAAATCTGCCATGATTCTTATAAGCTTTCCTTTATAAGTGATCTGTTTCTTTTCTTTAACAGCTTTTAATATGCTGTCCCTTTGCTGAATTTCTGGGATCTTATTATATGTCTGGGTGTAGATTTATTTTGGTTAATGCTAATTGAAGTTCTATGTGCCTCATTTAACTGTATGTCAGATTCTTTTCCCATGCTTGGGAAATTTTCTGCAGTTACTTCTGCCAATAGTCTTTTTATATCATTTATATTCACTCCTTTTTCATTGACACCTTTCAGTGTTATGTTGTTCATTTTATGTCGTCTTGCAACTGTTGAATTATTATCTCCTTGTTCCTTATTAGTTTTAAGAGGCCTTTCCTTTCAAGGTCACTAGCTGCAATGATGTCTTCAAGGTCTGAAGGTGTTCTTCAGTTTCATTCAAATGGTTTGCCAGGTTTTAATGGAATTTTTAATTTCCTTGGTATCTCTTTTAATCTGCTTCCTGCATTGTAATTCTTTCCTATATTTCTCATTCAAAGTTTCCATCATTTTTCTGGTTTCTATTTTTTAAATGCATATCATCTTTAGATATACTCAGCAATTCTTTCATTATGGTTATCATTTCTATTTTTACCTGAGAGATTATTCTAATCTAATTTTCCTCTATACCCATGTGAGGTTATTACTTTACTTCAGTTGCTGTCATTTCAGAGATTTCAGGTGCATGATTTCCAATTTCTTTTATGGTGGTGTCTCCTGGACTTGTTCTAGATGGGCTGGAAGCCTGGGATTGCATTTTGCTCCTTCATCTCTTCATTTTCTATATCAGAAAGAACCCTTTATTTTGATTTCTGTGATAATCCTTCTGAAATTTTGATAGTAGGTAGCTGTATCACTACTATGAAGTCCACTGTAGGAAAAGTCTTTTCTTCAGGGATACTTCTGTGTGTTGGAGATTCTTGGTTTATGTCTGTTCCAAGATCCTCCCTTCCCAATTAGTTGAGAGTGGGATGTTGGTTTTCATTTGATTCTGTCTTCTATCTTTAGGTTTCGATGAGGTTATTCCAGGGCTGTCCAGTATTGTTACTCAGGGAGAACAAGTGATTAAAACAGATATGACATGCTAGCTACAGTAGTACAATTAGCAATAATGATAACATCAAGCAAAACTTAGAAATTAATAACTAGTACCTATTAATTTTGTACTTTAGACCACTGGGGAAAGCCTATAGTTATATAACAAAGCAAACCATAATTTAGGAGTTTGTATGCAAAGCATTTCCCTTTGTTAGAGTGGATTTAAGTTCCGCTGGCCAGACCACGTGCCAGGTCCCAACTGCTTCACAAAGTGTATGAGGATTGGCCAGGCACCTGGATTCCTCTAGCCAAGTTTGTTGTTGAGGATCCCAACAGCTTCTGTGCTGGTTGCCTATCCCCTGGTTGAAATATAACTTTTAAAGTCTCAGTTCTATTATTAGGAAAAAACCTAAGTGTCTCTTTTAGTAAACAGATTTAGAAAGAAAGCTAATTTTCTGATGATGAAATAAAGAATGAGTTGGCCATAAATGATAAGGTAATTGGCATGTTCTTACTGTGTACTTTCTAATCTTCCTACACAGTGAATAAAGGCTAGCTCCCTGCCCTTTAAATTCTCAAAGCTATTTGCATCACTTTTCACTTGAAGGGTTTCATTAAGTATCTGTAGAACTCATGGTCCATGGTTTCCACTACCATTTTAATGGAGGCAGAACTGAGCATTTGTAGATCATAATTATTCTATATGATAGACTAAGGATTAGCTAGGGTCTTTTTACTTTAACATTTAATTGGTTAAATTCATATGTGTGCCTCATAGGTGTCCTTTTATTAAACTGTAGGATTCTCTAGGGTAGAGAATCTTAACCTAAGCTTAAGAACTATCAGAGAAAAATGTATTTAATTAAACTCAAGTCTACACAGCTGGGTAGAACTAGGAATTAGAAAAACAATAGAGAGGGATAACCTAAAGCAAATTTGGAAGACATGGAAGAGAAATTCAAGTTATAACTGGCAAGCAGAATGATAAATAATGGATTATTTTTCAGTATAGTATTATTTAGATGACTTCTAGTGGATTTAATTCAGGTAGTATATAACAGGATAGTTGAGAAGGTACTAGTAATGAAAAACTTGATTAGACTGTTTTATGAGAACCAGTATTTGGTTATAAGAAAGCTGCTAGTCACACATATATAGTAGCTTTTTATAAATCAAAATACATCATAGAAATCTTTCTTTTAAAAAATTCAAGCAAACATAGAAATTGGTGAACATTTTTCTGTTTAAGCCACCTGAATAAAAGAACACTGAGTAACTGTAAAGAGTTTTTCTTTTCAGGAAGCTTTTCTTCTAAGTAGTGTAAAGTCCTTTGGAGTATACAAAGAAATTTCTTTTATAAAGCAAGAAAATAGAAAAATTCTTGGCATTTTGATTTTTATTGAATTGCAAGATTGTGGTTACGAGAGGAAAAAACTCACATAAATGAGTAGTTGAAAGGCACAATAAGACAATAAAATAAAGCAGATGAGGTGAATGTGGGGGCACATTAAATGCCTCTCACTTCAGAGAAACCAGGCAGAGAAAATGATCTCGAGAGATTGTCAAACAGATGGTGTGCTAAAGAATCTTGATTTCTCCAAAGATGGGCTTGCCTCTGTTGAAGCCCTGGAGTGGGGGGAGGTGTTTTCTTTAGTTAGGGATCATTGGATTGGCCCCTTCTCCAATGCTCCTATAAAAAGTGGAGGTGGTGATTATTCAAGGAAAAATATCACTAGGTGAAGTTTTTCATTTTCTTCTAGAATTTTAGAACTAATTAATAAAAAATGTGCATTAGCTGCTCAGCTTTAAGTGAAGCCATCTTAAATTTTTTTTTTTTTTTTATGATTTGGTTCTAAAATATCTCTCCAAAGTCTCCAGTATTCAGAGGT
>NW_004524663.1:3523099-3524298 GCF_000260255.1 Octodon degus | reverse complement strand
TGGTCCCTGTGCTTTGCTTAGCTTGTTCTAAGTAGGTGCTTTAGACCACTGAGCCATCTCACCAGCCCTATTTTAGTCTTAAGTTATGATTTTCCAAGTTTTATTTTCCTCATCATTTGACTTGGAAGACACCTTAATACATTTTTTGACTTATCTCTGCTTTTTCTGATAAACAGCAGCCAACAGAAGATTAAGCAGGTTATTAATCATGTGGGACTCCCATAACAAAATGCCATAGGCTAAGTAACTTAAAAAGAGAAATTTATGTTCTCGTAGTTTTGGAGGTAAAAAAAAAAATCAAAGATCAAATTTCTTGCAGGTTTATATTGGTGGTTCTAATTATATTTAGTTTACCGTGCTACAGAAAAAACATTAGAACTTACTCATCTTTTCTAACTATAGTTTCTGGCAACAGCATTATTTCTGGTGACTGGCTGTGTCATGTTGTTGTGTTAGAAGGACAGAATGGTAAGACCTGTTTCTCTCCCTTTTTATAAGGCTATGATGCTATCAGTCTCTACCTCTATGACCACAGTTAATCTTAGTTACCTCCTAAAGACCCCATCTCCATTATAGACAGCTAAGTTATTTGTAAATATTGTAGGCAGTCACACAGGACTTTACATGTGCGTGCTTCATTTATTTCACTTATGAGTATGGTCTTGAGTTGCATCCATTTACGTATAAAAGTCTTGAGTTTATAGCTGAGTAGTATTCCATTGTATAAAAATACTACATCCTTTGTATCTCTTCCTCAGTTGATAAGCATTTGGGTTTAGCTGTTAGAAATTGGGCTGCTATAAACATGGCTGCATGTATATCATTTTGGTATATTTTTTCTTCTGGAAAAATATCCGGAAGGAGAATGGCTGTGCTGAATGGTACCTCTACTTCTAGTGTTTCCAGGAATCTCCACACTGATTTCCACAGTGGCTGTACCAGTCTACATTCCCACAAATAGTGGAGAAGGGTTCCTCTCCTCCCACACCCCTGAGAGCATTTGTCATTGGTTGATTTTTTGATGATGGCCTTCTTCATGGGGTAAGATGACGTCTCAGTGTTGTTTCAGTTTGCACCTCTTGAATGACCAATGCTGTTGAATATATTTTCATATATTTATTTGTCACTTGTGTTTCATCATCTGAGCAGTGTGTATTCATCTCAGGTACTCATTTTTGGGTTGGGTCTTTGAATTTTGG
>NW_004524663.1:3517069-3522999 GCF_000260255.1 Octodon degus | reverse complement strand
TTTTTTTTTTTTATGATTTGGTTCTAAAATATCTCTCCAAAGTCTCCAGTATTCAGAGGTGGAGCTTTTAGAAGGTGAGCGTATTACGAGTACTGTAACTTCATCAGTGGATTAATTCCTCATGAGATCATAGGAAGTAACGTGAATTTAAGAAGTGGGGAATAGTTGAAAGGAGCAGATCAAGAGGACTTGACCTTGGGGACTATGTCTGGCCCCTGACCCCTTCCTCTCAGGTTCTTTTGTTCCCTGCTTTCTGGTCACCATGGAGAGCACAGCCGTCCTCTGCCACAGCATCTGGCATATTTCTGCCTCAGCCCAGGTCTAAAAGTAGCAGAGCCACTCAACCACGGGCTGAAACCTCTGAAGTGGTGAGCTGAAATAATCTTCCCTTCTTTAAATTGCTTTTCTCAATATTTGGGCATAGCAGTGAAAATCTGCCTAGCTCATGGCAGTGGGGATCCTTAGAGACATGCTTGATTAGAAGATGTGGTAGGAACACCTGAGCCTGGATCATATTATAGTGTTAGATAGTAAACACAGGCGTGTGCATAGAGTATGCAGGAGCTGTCAGGGGGCCACAGATTTTACTGAAAGAGCCCCAAATAATCACAGAAGATGCTTCCAGCAATGAAATAAAATAGTATTGACTCTGAACCCAAAGTAGAAAGGGAATATCTGAGTCCATACACATTATATAAATAAAGGATTAAATACATAAATGGAAAAGAACAAATTTCCCAAGCTTTGAGATGTGGAACTTGCTTTCATCCCCACAAGGCAACTGTCCTGTGTACAATACCTTATTTTTAACTCATTAACTTTATTGAAAATCAATAATAATTATGTAGCAGATTAAAAATTGTAGACAAATATTGAAATATGAAAGATACAAGATGTAGAGAGTAAATTTTGGAAAAATATTTCTGAAATGAATACATGAGATTGATAATAGATGGCACATTGTAAAAAATATTTACAAACTTGAATACCACAATAAAAATCATCTAAAATAAACATGAAGAAGAGTTTACATCTCAGTCGCATAATAGTTCACTCTGCCAAAATCAAGAAACTTATATTCATATAAGTAGGATTCTCAAAATAGAAGGGGGTAGGCAATAAATATTTAGAGATTTAAAATTTCTAAATTTAGTTAAAATTTCTAAATTTTTTTATACAAGAAATTAAATCCTCAATCACAAGGTGGCAAAACTATTTGAATGAACATGAAAATAGACTTTTACACCTTGAAGACACCATTGCAGCTAGTGAGAAAGGTAAGAAAAGATCTCTTAAAAGCAACTAGGATGCAGGAAAAAATAATTCAACGTCTTTAAGACGATGCAAAAATGAACAACGTAAGAATAATAGGCATCAGTGAGAAAGAAGGAGTCAATACAAATGATATGAAAAGAGTATGGGCAGAAGTAATAGCAGATTCCTTCTGTTGAAGGAGTGGCCTGGGTGCTGGCTGCAGTAAGGGTCCAGTGGGCCCGGGCATCTCTACTCACATGCTGGGTCTGGGTGCTGGCTGGAGTCGTGTGCAAAACCTTATTTTTTAAAGAATGAAGATATTCGTATGTGAAGTTAGCACAATTAGTGATTCCAAAAAACACCTGGCAAAAAGATAAAACAAATAGATAATTGTATTCCAGATACATAAATTATTATATATTTTCATTTATTAAAAGTTCAAAATAAACAATAAAGACAAAGTTGATCTAGATCCTAGAGGTCAAATGGTGATTATTTTTAGGAAGTATGATGAGGAAAGTCAGGAGGCTGTCTGAAGGAGCGTGAAGCTCCTTTTGGTCTGTTTGACAGGAAGCATTCTATGTTCGTTTCATTAATAGGATATAAGCTATACCCCCCGCCCCCGGAACCAGGGATTGAACTCAGGCCCTTGCGCCTGCCAGGCAAGCGCTTATTCTACTGAGCCATCTCCCCGACCCCCATAAGCTATGTTAATAGCGTGTAAGCTTATATTTTTTTCACTTTTAATGCGTGTGTTATATTTCGGTAAAAATTATTTCAAAAAAGAAATCGAACTCAGTAGGTTTGCCAATGTGCTTTCTGACATTTATTTCAGTAAGAGCTATAAATGTCTTCTGAATGCTAAACCCTTTTCATAGCTAAGGACCTCTCACGCCTGCATTGTTAGAAATGCATGTTGCCCATTTATTCATTCAGTCCATGAATATCCACAGAGGCAATGGTTTGAGAAAACTCATAGAGGTACGACACAAGTTGGAAGGAAGTGGTGGAAGCTAGGGAAGTAGAGGAAGGCATTAGCCAGCTGATGCAAGGCAAGGCATACCATGCTCAAGAATACTTTATTCAGGAGGTGATGCACTTTAAGGCATTGGATAACATGGCAAGATACTGTGAATGATAACTTAGAGGAGTGAATGGGGGAGACCCAGCTGGAAGAAGAAGATAGTGAAGAAGCTGCCATTAGGGTGTGGGAGAAAATTATCGCAGAGTGGACAGAGAGCTGCATACAGTGCTGCTCCAGATTTAGAGTTGCCAGGTCGCAGTGATAGTCAGACGATATCTTGGTTACTTTTCTCATTGCGGAGGCAAAGTATCTGACACTCCAAGTTAAAGCAGGAAAGGGTTATTTAGCTCAGAGTCTGTAGAGGTTTCAGCCTATATTCTGGTTCCATGGCACATGGCCAAGGAGCAGAAGACAGCAAAAGCAACAAGGAGGGGATAGACAAGACTATGTCCCTTATATTGTAAGCAGGCTACTGCCCTAGGGCAGGTTTAACACCACACTCTTACTGAGAGCCAGAACTATGCCAAACCAATCCACGGACTGAGCTACCAACCACACACTTCATCCCAGCATCACACACTCTAGATTCATCCACCTCTGAAAAAGTCCTGTAACTGTGTGAGGCTTTGGGTGGACATTTAAACACATACTGTGACAATTTAAGGAATTAAAACTGTAACCACTCCCTTGAAAAATAAGATCACTACAGATTCACCTTCCTAGATCTGTATATTTTATTTGGACTTGAACTCAAATACCCACAGACTAAATACATTTTTGTCTGTAAAACTGTACTTATGAATTGAGAAAACTGTTTAAAACATGTACACATATTCATTACTGGGAAAAACATTGACTTTTGGAGAATTAGTGTTGCTCTTATAAACAATTCTTGCTAATTTTATAATGATGAGAAATGAGGGTTTGGTACCAAAATACATGTTTTCTAGATTTGGCAAACATCACCATGACACGTTAATGTTTAACTCTGTGATCTGGTTAATGTTTAAATCTGGCTCCCTCTACTGGAGATTATGATATATTTTTTTTTCCCTTGGTAGGGTCCCCAAAGTATATACTCAACAAGATAGAGGTTCACAGCTCAGAATTTATATAGGGATAGTGCTTCATTGACCAAATTATGGTTTGTAATGGGGAAAACCTGTGAATTTCCTTATTTGTAAGTCAGCCTCCACTGGGAACTTCAACAGAGCTAGCATTTAACTCAGCCAGCCAGTAGGGTACACAACATAACTCTGACATGCAATCTTTCTCTCACTGTACATGGGCTGCAGATCTGAATTTAGCCTTTCAGAACTGGAAGGAAACCCTAGAGATACTTGAGCTCGACTCTTCATTTTCCTCGTGAGAAAGCTGGGGTGCAGAGAGGAAGAGATTTCCCTAAAACAGGTGGCAATGAGATCTTCAATGTGAATGTATCATGTATCACACATTATACACTTCTCTAAAAATTTACAATGGTTAGTGCATTAGCAAGTTAGTAATATCTTTTAATGGTCTGCTGTATGTCAGATACTAAGGGCTGTACAGTACAAAGATATATGAGATGTGGTCTTTGCTCCTCAGAGCTTCTTGTTAATTAAATTGTATGAATGATGATCTTAACTTATATATAGCTTCCTGGTCTACAACTCCAAGTGTCCAATTAAGTAATGCTTTTCATACTAATAAGTATCATTTCTTGACTACTGTTTGATCATTTCTTTGCCTTAGTTACATAATCTTGATTAGGTGTCAGCTCCTATAGGACTTTTGGGTTTGGCTATTTTGCCAAACTGAAAATTTGTTATTTTAAATAAGAGTGTTGGAGCCTAATGCATACTGCTTGGGATTTCAAAATTTGTTTTCACTGTTAAAGTGTTGAATTGTCCCAGTGAATGACCCAAAAGTTGCTTTTGAATGGAAATGTCAGAATCTCCATAAATGTATTTGTTCCATGGAAAACGTGTCTGAGTACCTACTGGTATTTGTTGGTACGTTGTCTCAGCATTAAGTCCATCTAAAAGGCTCATGCAGTTCTTTGGCAATTAGGGCATTACTTTTACCTGGCCACCATAGTGCCACAATGCTACATACCTGTGTATATATGTAGGCGCTCGCCAAGAGTTAACTAGTGAGCAGAAAGAGAATAAGGCCTGGAGCCACTCTGATTTTAGGCTTTGTTACTGATCACTTACTCTACTGGCCAAAGCAACAGTGTGTAGTTACTATTCACGTGGATGTGGGACACTATCATGATCTTCAGAGCCTCAAACTCTGCTGGCCCATTTGCCAGCTGGATTTCTACGGAAAGTCACTTACTCTCTTCGTATTCCTCGTGGAGTTGTGATGATTACCAAATGAGCGTACACGAGGCCGTTAGGACAGATCCCAGTACAGAGAAAGCATGCATATGTGTTCATAAATGTTATTATTACTTGGTTTGCATGTGTAAGGAAAGAGACATGGCGTTTCTGAATTCTAAAGAAGTATCCAAAAGGGGATTTATAAAATGAGAGTCACTTAGGTGAATCCACAGATGTGGGGAGTTGTTCTCTGGGAAGAGCAGCCTCTTTGGTGGCTAGAAGATCCAAGTGAGAATTCTTAGTTCTAACGCAATGAGCTAAATGTCAAATCCCTGATGCGCCTGCCTCCTCTGCTGAGAAAATACAAAAATATTAAGGAGATGATTTTAAGTCCATCAGGAGAGGGGAAAAAACCTCATGTCAAAAGTCAAAGAAGATACATTTGAGCCCATACATCTCCTTTCCTCCTAAAACAACCTTAGAAATCACAGGCAGGTCTATTGAAGGCTCACTGGTGAGTTTTAGGTTTTAGCAACAAAAGAAGATGCAATTGCAACAAAAGGATTCTGTGCTCTTACTGTTCACAAGGTTGCAGCCGTCGTTCTGCTCAGCACCCTCTGCAAGCTTTAAACAATGTTAAATGCCTTCCAGCACTGAGACTCGTTCTGGCATTTGGCACTGTATTATTTTCATCAAGGTAGATATAAATGTGATTATTGCAGATGACTGGAGTTCTTCTAAGCATTTAGCTTTTAAAACTCAGATGAAACTTAATCAACTGTTTCCCATTTTCTATCACTGATGTCTCTTATTCAGCACAGACAAGAAATCGAGCTGAGCTTGAATTAAAATCCAATTTCCAGGCTGCTTCTGAAAGATAAAAAGACTTAATTGGTTTGCTGCTTCTTCAAAGCCCATAGAATGGTTGAGTTCTAGACGCTTAATCATTTGCAGTACTACATAGTGTCTGTCCAATTACTGATAGACCCAAGCCTTCTCTGAGCTGTTTTATCTTAGTACCTGTGATCTACCAGAACCGATCACCATTTCACCATAAGCATCTTGTCACTATGAATTAGGGATCTTACACCAGGCCACTGTTCCTGCCATCCTATTTAGTACTAATGAGTAGATGACACATATCATAGCCCTTCTGCTGTGAATTAGCAATGACTAAACTCTTTGAGATGAAGGGTTGCTTTATAGTGTGAGGAGTTTTGCTGATCTGCTATACAGAGAACCGGTGAAAATCATTTTAAATAGTAAATTTAAGGCCTCTGGAATGGTCCCCAAGAAAAAAAGCAAATGAAGAAATATCTCTTCGAGAACATCCATAAAAGATTGGT
>NW_004524663.1:3512213-3516969 GCF_000260255.1 Octodon degus | reverse complement strand
GATGAAAAAAACATTTAAAAATTAGAAAATATTTTAAAAAATAGGCATAAAGAATTATATAATTCTTATGTTTACACATAAGTCCAAAAATCTAACCATATACAACCTTGAAGCAGGACAGTCCCACAACATTCCTTTTCCTGTCTCCTGCCTTCATTCACCACCCCCTTCTTTTTGAACAATTACCTACCCGAGAGAAAGCACAGCAGGAACTGGCATGTCATGATAAGCAGCCCGTATTCAGAAGACCAGTATGACAGGCACTCCAAGCATGAAACTACTATTACAGATTACCATCTTCAGTGCAGTTTCTTAGTTCACAGGTATCAGTATATATAGTTAGTTAGGGAGAGAATCTTTCCAATTAACTGCTAGATTTCAAAAATCTTCTGGAGATTCTCTGGGGGCCTGATTTTTAAAAATTCTTTAAATATTCTAGATAGAAGTCCATTGTTTGAGGGACAGTTCACTGAAAGGTTTTTTTCCCACTGTAAGGCTTTTCTTTTTCACTCTGTTGGTGATTTCTTTTGATGTACAAAAAATCTTTAATAAGATGAGGTCCGGGTTGTTGAGTTTTAAAGTATTTTTCCATGCAGTTGGGTTTTTGTTCATGAACTCTCTGCCTATACCTGTGTCTTCAGGATTTCTACTTACTTCCTCTTCCAGTAGATTTATTGTTTCTGCTTTAATATTTAGATCTTTGATCCATTTTGACTTGAGTTTAATGCATGGTGATAGACATGGATCTAGTTTTAATCTTCGGCATGTGCAGAGCCAGTTTCTTGAGCACTATTTATTAAAGAGACTATCTTTCTTCCAATCAATATGTGTGGCCACTTTGTCAAAGATGAGGTGGCTGTGTGTGTCTGGAGTTGTTTATGCATCTTCTCATCTGTTCCACTGATCTTTGTGTTTGTTTTTTGCCAGTACCATGGGGATTTTATCACATAGCTTTGTACTATAATTTCAAGTAAGGATTTGTGATGCCTCCTGCCTTTTCCTTTGTTGCCCAGGATTGCTTTTGCTATTCTAGGTTTCTTCCAGTTCCAGATGAATTTTAGAAATGTTTTCTCTAGATCTGTCAATTATGCTAGTGGATTTTGGTTGATCCTTGAGGTGCTTTAGAATGTTTGTTTTTTTCTATTCAGGATGAGTTTAATTATTCAGTCAACCTAGGTTTTATTTACCCTCATTATTTTTCTTTAAAAATAAATCCATGAAATAATATTTCACAATAAATGCTAATTGAGCACTGCTTCCAATTGCTGATTAAAAATGCTATAGGCACAGTATATGACCACCAAATAATCCAGCTATTATAAGGGAACTCCCAACCTGCTAGCTGAGTTCATGTTCTCTAAAATCAGAGAATGAATTCTAGAAACAGTGAAGGTTGAGAGGGGGAAATAGTTATTGGGGGAAAGAAAGCTATATTTATTAGGGCCAAAAAGCTCTGTCTAGGATATGCAAAAGGAGCCTCGAGTGGGTTGTCGAGGGCCCCACTTTCAAGAGAGTTCTATAAAGAAAAACCGCAAGGTGAATTGGTCTAACGTGGGTAAAGCAATCCACTGACAAGATTACAAGTAGAGTCGCTTAGGTAATATTGATACAATGGGAAATCACAGGGTGGGTGTGAGGTGAGGCAAAACTATGGTCAACCAATAAGATTATGTGTATAGTTGCTTAGGTAATATTGATTAAATGGGACTGTAATGGGGAAGCAAGTCACATAGCAAGAATATATGGAAGAAACATGGACTTTTCCTGAAAGGAAGGTTTTGGTCACCCAAGGCCATGGATATCTATTTAGAATATCAATTGTTGCTGTTCATCTTTAGGGGAAGTATATAGGGTTTTTATTTATTTTTTTTTAATGTATTTGGTATAAGGTCTTGCTATGCAGCTCAGAATCATAGTGATTCTCCTGTCTTAGCCTCCCCAGCATTGAGATTACAAAAGTGCGCCACCATGCCTGGCTTTGGTGGCTCAGCATCCAGGGCCGGCACAGCATGTGGTCCCTGGAATTGAAGTGCGGTCCTTACACTTGCCAGGCAGGTGCTTAGAATGCTGAGTTGCCTCCCCAGCCCAGTATGTAGGTTTAATCATTCTGTTATCTTTAGTGAATGTACCTCCACCCACACTTGCAATGTTTTTGTACTGATTTCCTTTTGAAAGCCTAATCCTGTCTGACTGCCTAGAATATTTCTAACTAACTTAGCTGTCTATAATAATAAGACATGGGAAAGACTGTAAGCTTTATGAGGAGAGAAATGATAATTAATTCTTTTAAATGTGGTATGACAGTATCCACCAGCAGAATTTTACTATAACTTTTTACAGCTTTAGAGAGAGTGAACATACATAAAATATGTTATATACATATATGTGTGTATATTACATGCATTAAAGTATATATCTACACAGTCTAATTAGTCCCTTATATATTTGCTATTTTAGTGGATTCTTAAGTAGAATTACCTTTTCTTGCACACATTATAATTCAAGTTTAGCCATTTGTGACACCAAGTTTAACGTAGCTGAAGTGAAATCCACTTTGAAGTACAAAACCTAGGTGCCAACTACTCATCTTTTCATAATTTCTTTTCATGGGAAAAATGTTTTAAACTTTTTTTGGGGGTGGTATCAGGGATTGAACTCAGGACCTTGCGCTTGCCAGGCAAGCACTTATTCTACTGAGCTATCTCCCCAGACCTGGAAAAATGTTTTAATGGCCACAACCTTTGAACTGTGCAAGGTACCTAGAAAATAAAATTCACCTACTTTAGCAGAAATGCTACACTGCTTCAGTGGCTGACATTACAGTTTGTATATGTGACCTAGGTCTGTTATTGGGGATCTACTTAGAAATAAGTTTTGATTTGGGTTAGTGAAATAGTGAAATAAGGGAGATTGTATGTAAGCAAGTCAAGGAAAATGATTCACTGAAGCAAAGATTACAGCAGGGCTTTTTCCATGCCCCAATTTAGTTGCTTTCAGTGGATGAATGTGTGAGTTTTAGACCTAACAAATTATACACCACTCTAAAATCTATAGGCTTATTATTACTTTTGTGTATTAGGAATTGAACTCAGGACTTTAACACTGAGTTACATTCTCAGACCTTTTAAAAAATTTTTACTTTGTGACAGGGACTTTCCGAGTTGCTAAATTCCCAGGCTGAACTTAAACTTGCAATCCTCCTGCCTCAGCCTCCCAGAGTACAGATGTTTACCACTATGACTGGCTTCAAACCTCTTATAGGTAAAATAATTTTGTATTAATAGAGATTGGTTTAATGTTTATCTGACTAGTTACAAAGACCATTTCATAAAAAAATAAGCTGGAACTCAGATTTAATGATTGGTCTTATAGCTTATATCTAGAGGTTTCCCCAAAGCCTCATTTGCTCATCTGTGGGGATTTTGGGAGTGACTGGATCAAGCGTGAGTGATTCTGGCTTAGCCCACTGATTGGTTTAGCATAGTTCTGGGTGTGGACTTAATGAAGAGAGAACTACCTTGCATGAGGGTAGCAACAACCAATAGGCTTGCAGCTTGAATGGAATAAAAAGGGAAAGAAGAAGGAAGTGGTTCGGCTTCCTGCCTGCCATGCCATCTTGGCCCTCTGTCATGCCATCCTTGCGCAGAACTAGCCAACTACAAACTGGAACCTCTCTATAAACTGTGAGTGAAATAAACCTTCCATCCTTTAACTTGTGGGTGTTGGGTTGCTTGTCTTGGGAGCCAGAAAGTAAATAAGAGAAGTATAGGAAGCCTTCTTTAGGGAGGGACTGCACTCATGACTAGTGAATACCTATACTTATACTTTATAAGAGAATATCTAAGAATCATTTTCTATTTTGATTAAGATATCTTGGTGGGCATAAATTGGTGTTTTGTGGTTTTGGTTTATATTTCCATAATGACTGATGAGATGGAGGATTTTTTGTGTGCTTTTTGGGCCACTTTTACATCTTTTTTAGTGATGTCTTTCTTCACATCTATTTTAATTGCTATTTGTCTTTTAAGATAACCTTTTAGAACATAATTTTCAAAAAATTGGAACACAATCTAGAAAAATTATTTTTACTTGAGCTTAAGAGGCAGTGTGGGAGATGACCGAGGGCTGCGGGATCCTGAACAGACCCAGAGCGCAGGCCCGACGAGTGAGTGAGATGACCCGGGGCCAAGTGGGATCCTGAACAGACCCAGAGTGCAGGCCCAGCAAGTGAGTGAGACGACCCGGGTCTGTGGGATCCTGAATAGACCCAGAGCGCGGGCCCAGAGAGTGAGTGAGACTACCTGGGGCCCTCCAGATCCTGAATAGACCCGGAATGTAGGCCCGGCAAGTGAGTGAGACGACCTGGGCCTGTGGATCCTCATTCGACCCAGAGTGCAGGCCCAGCACGGAACCCTTCAACAGAACTCCCTGCAAAGAGGCTAGAGGCAAGACCCACCCAGCTGATTCAGGAGCAGAACATTTTGCCAGAGTGACACAAAGGGTTCAACTCTAGCCTGCAGCAGAAAGAAGTGGAGCACAGCAGCCAGATCCAAACAGCACCCACCTGGAGGAATCTGAACTTCATAGATCCAGATCTGGTGTTAGGGTAATAACTCTATCTAAGCTCTACACCAAAGGTCAGAAAACAGTGGTATACAAAATGACAAAGAGAAGGAACAAAATGCAGTCTCAGGCTCCGAGTCCACCCAGTACAAATGCAGAAGACACTAGCACTGAGGAAACTGGAAATCACACA
>NW_004524663.1:3510598-3512041 GCF_000260255.1 Octodon degus | reverse complement strand
ACTAGGACGAACAAAGGACTGTCATCTGCTCTGCCCCTGACTGATATAAGAACACCACCACCAGTGAGGTGTCTCTTTGCCCATTGCCAGGGTTTTTTTTTAAAACAAATAATACACTTTTATATGTAGAAAATTTTAAGGAATCTTGAAAACTTTTGGAATAAAAAAAAGTTAGCTAAGTTTTCAGCATACAAATCATTGTATTTTTATACATTGTAGGATAAGCAACCCAAAATGAAATTTAAAAAAATTCTTCCATTTACTGTAGCATAAAAAGAATAAAATATTTGGGTGCATAGTTCACAAAAAGGCACAGAATGCATACCTTGAAAACTACAAACCACAGTTGAAAAAGATTAAAGGTACAAACAGATGGAAAACCATCCCATGCTACGACTTCAGAAGACTTGACATTATTAGGATGGTAACTCTCATGGACTCGCCTACGGATGCAGCACAATTTCTCACAGAATCCCGATAGACTTCCTTATAGAAATTAACAAGCTGATTCTAAAATCTGTATGAAATCAGAGATAAAAATAGATGTAAACGGTCCTAGGTAAGAATAAAGAAAGAGGACCCATATTTCCTAACTTCAAAGCTTACTATAAAGCAATAGAAGACAGTGTGGTACTGGCTCTATAATAGGCATGTCCATTCATGGAATAGAACCAAAAAATAAAAGCACACATCTATGTCCTATTGCTTTGTGACAAGTGTGTCATGACTATTGGATGGGAAAAGCATAGTTTTCTCAACAAATGGGGCTGGTACCCACATGGATAACCACATGTAGAAGAATGAAGTTGTGGTGGCCCACATCTGTAATGCCAGCCCTCTGGGAGGTGGAGGAAGGAAGAGGCAAGTTAGAGCCCAGCATGGGCAACATAGCAAACCCTGTATAAAAATAAAAATAAAATGGGCTGCGGATATAGCTCCGTGCAAAGGCCCTGGATTCTATCTCTGGTATCCTTCCCAAAAAGAAAGATCAAGTTGAATCTTTACCTTACTCCATATACAAAACTAATCTCAAAATGGATCAGATACCTAAATAAAAGAAAACTATGGAATTTTTAGAGAAATTCTGGACTGCTGGACTCTTTTAGAATATTTTGCTGAGTTAACACACCTATAATATTCAAATAATGGAACTTAACAAAAAAAAAGGGGGGGATCCAGATGAATGTTCATTTTGTATCTGTGTATTCAAAATGGTTAGGATAGATACATAGTTGCATTCTCTTTATGCATAGAGGGATTTGTTCTAATAGTGTTTGTAAATAGGATATCATGCCTGCATCTTGTACAGCAGTTAACCACTAGGAAGAATGTATGCAATGTGTTAATTATTGAAATTGTCCTACCAATTTGGTTCGAAACTGTCTCATTGCTATTTGTTTCTCAATAAAATTATGGAAAAAATATTTAAAAAGCACTCTTAGT
>NW_004524663.1:3455009-3491039 GCF_000260255.1 Octodon degus | reverse complement strand
ATGATTGATATATTTTTGATATATATTTGATATATTTTGATTGTCACATATAGTTATGCAAGATGACTGGATATCACCACATGCTTTCAAGGAAACTTAAATTTTTGTTCTTGTCTCTTATTTTCTTTTATTACCTTTTTAGAAAAGTACTTTAAGAAGAGTATAGTAATAATTAATATGATATTAGAAATGGTACACATTTAGAAGACCAAGAGGGCAGGTATTTCAAGCATGGTTTTAGTATTACACGCTGCTGTCCTCAATGTAGTGGCTAGGTTCACAGACATCAGCATAGTTAGTCCAGGTGTGAATTCTATCCATTAACTGTTGTTTTAAAAAAACTGATGGAAATTCTTAGGACAACTCAAAAGAGGAAATAAAAACTCGAAGTAACTTTACATCTTCAGTGGAAAATAGGAATTAGAGTACATTCAGGTCAGTCATTTCAAAACCTTTCTTGCTGGTGATGCTTTCTCCACCTGTAAAGTACATATGTAAAAGTAATTCCAGTTAGTACTAACGGGCACCATTCCTTTAGTAAGTGCCAGACCTTTTATTAAATGTTTGTGGTTCAGTTCACCAATCCTCTCAGGAAACTATGGGACAAGTATTTTTAAAAAATTTTTTTTTAGAATTTCAAATGCAAAAAATATTTCAAAATGAGATAAAAGGATGGTAATAATGGTTAATATATTATATATTGTTATGTTTAAATTAGTTACTCAGAGTACAAGATACTGGCATTTAATTGTCCAAACAATATTAGTGCAGGGCCTAGGGAGATAGCTCAGTAGAATAAGCCATTGCCTGGTAAGTGCAAGGTCCTGAGTTCAATTCCCAGTACCACCAAAAAACCAAGCCAACCAACCAAACAAAAAAACAGTATTAGTGCAAACCTTTCTTTTCAATGAACCAAGAGAAATTAGTATAACTACCTTAACTATCTTGTACTTATATGTATATATATTTATTTTTTTGTTTTTTTCTTCTTTCTGTTCTCCTATCCCCACCCAAGTTTCTCTTTCCTTTTGAACAGTTTTCCCATTTTACAATATCTATTGTAACATTTTTGTTCTTATTTACTCTTTCAGTTTCTCACACTAGGAAGACAATGCAATGTTTACACATACACATCTGGTTTATTTCAAGGAGAATGACTTCAAGTTTCACCCATTTGCCTATAAAAGTCTCCAGTTTATCATTTTTTATGGCGAAGTAGCACTCCATTGTATAAAAAGACAGCGTCTTTTTTATTCATTCCTCAGTTGATAGACATTTGGGTTGTTTCCAAGATCTAACTATCACAAATTGTGCTGCTGTAAACATGGGTGCACATATATCTCTGTGGTATGATATTTTTAATTGTTCTGGGAAGATACCAAGCAGGGGAAATAGCTGGCTCAAATGGTAATTCTAGTGTTTTGAGGAAGCTCCACACTGATTTCCACAGTGGTTGCTCTAGTCTACATTCCCACTCCCAATGAAAAAGTGTTACTTTTTCCCCACAGCCCCTCCAGCATTTGTTATTATTGGTTGGTTTCTTGTTAATAACCAATCTTTATAGGGTGAGATGGAATCTCAATGTTGTTTTAATTTGCATCTCTTGAAAGACCAGTGGTGTTGAACGTTTTTCCATATATTTAATAGCTGTTTGTATTTCATCTGAGAAGTATGTATTCATCTCAGATACCCATTTTTGGATTTGGCCTTTAAATTTGAGAGGTCTGATTTTTTTTTTTTAGTTCTTTATATGTTCTCAATAGTAATCTTTTGCTAGAGAAACAGCTGGCAAACATTTTTTTCAAAATTTTATGTTTTCACTTCACTTAGTTTTAGTTTCTTTTGCTGTGCAAAAGCTTTTTATTAAGATGAGATCCCAGTTGTTGATGCTCTGTGAGAATTCCTGTGTGATCAGAGTTTTATTCATGTCTTTGCCTACACCAACATCTTCAAGAGTTTTACCTGTTCTACCTTCCTGCAGATTTAATGTTTCTGCTTTAATATTTAGATCTTAGTTCATTTTCAAATTTAGTTTCATGCATGTTTTCCATCTGTCAACTTTTAGTCTGTGGATTTCATTTTGAATTTAATGTTTCTTGTGCAGCAATTTGCTGGTTCTTCTTGATACATTCTGCCAGTCTGTGTCTTTTATTGGTAGATTGAGACTATTAATATTGATGGTTATAACTGTTAGGTATTGATTAATCATTGTCATGTTATTTTCCTGTAGTTAGCTCACTTTCCTTTCCCCCTGCCCTCTGTTTAATTATTTTCCCTTCCTGATAGATTTTCTGTTGAGGTTTAAGGATTTGTAGTCCTTGATATCTCTTTCTAGAATAACCTTCAAAACATTTTGGAATGCTATTTTTGTGGTCATAAATTCCCTCATGTTCTTTGTCATGTAAGTATCTTATTTCTTAATCACTTTTTATTTTTTATTATTATTACTATTATTTGTATTTAGTAGAGGGTCTCCAGGGTCTCACTATACACATTTGAGTCATAGTGATCCTCCTGTTTTCAGCCTACCAAGTGCTGGGATTACAGGTGTGTGCCACAAGTCAGTCTCAATCTTCGTTTTAATGTGCCCTGGGGGCAGGACCAGCACAGCATGCCAGGGATCGAACCCCAGTCCCTGCATTCTGCCTAAGCAAGTGCTTTAATCCACTGAGCTACCTGGCCAGCCCTTCTCAGTCACTTTTAAAAGATAGTTTTACAGGATACATCAAACTGGATTGAAGGCTGTTTTCCTATAAATTACATTCTTTGTTTTTGTTTTTTTTTTAAAAAAATGAATTTGAAATACTTCACTCTAGGTTCTCCTTTACTAGAGGGTTTGTGCTGAGAAGTCAGCTGTGATTCTGATGGGCTTTCCTTTATAAATCATTTGTTTCTTATTCCTAACAGCTTTTAAGATTATATCTTTCTGTTGAATTTCTGGAATCTTTACTCTGAGAAGCCTGGCTGTACATGTTTTTGATCATGACTAGTTGGAGTTCTATGTGCCTCACTTAATTGTATGTTAAATTCTTTTTCTCTACCAGGGAAGTTTTCTGCTGTGGCATCTATGAACAGTTTTTTTTATGTCATTTGTGCTCTCTTCTGCTTTTTTGTTGACTCCAATTAACCTTAAATTGTTCTTCTTTGCCTCATCTAGCAGCTGATGAATTAATTTTTCATGGTACTGTGCTATTTTTAAGAAATCTTTGTTTGCACAATGGCTTATCATAAACCTATCTTCTATATCTGAGATCCTGTCCTCACATTGGCTTAATCTCCTTCAAATACTTTCAATGGAACTTGTATTCTCCTGGATATCTGCTTGACTCTTCCTTATGGATTCCATTTCTTTCCTATGCTGAGCATTCATGACTTCCATCATTTTCTTAAGCTTCTCTAATTTTTGCCTGTATCTGCTCTAGTCACTAAACATGGTTTTCACTGTTGACACCATCTCTGCAGTTATCTGAGAAATTATTTTTGATTTGATTTCTTCTAGAGCCTAATTGAATTGCTTTGTGATTACCACTTCAGAGAGGCCAGGTGGGGGGCTTACAGATTGTCCCAACTCATTGCCCCCTAGGTTTGCCTTTGGTGAACTGGGGTTGCATCTTATTTAAGTGTCTTCTCATTTTTCTTTCCTTTGTTTTTAGTTTAATTCCTGGAGTGACGTTTTAAAGTTGCCTATGGTGGGTTGCTTTATTGCTAGTATTTATAACCCTTTGGAAATGATTACTTCTCTGAGTTATCTTCTAGCTGTAGCTGGTTTTTGGATTTTGAGTCTATTTCAAGATCCTACTTCAATTTGGGATGGATATTTGGGATGTTGGGATGTTGCTGCCTGTTTGGCTTAGTTCCTGGTTCTTTGGTCCAGTTTCATAGTATTTTTTGTTATTCTCAGTCAGTCTTAGTCTTGGGCTACCATGAGGCACAGCTGTTTAGAACAATTATGTTACTTTTGGCTATAGTAGTACCAATGACAGTAGCATCAAACACAACCTAGCACATGACAAATTGAGCTAACCATTATTTGCCACCATTAGCTGTAGGAACGAGATTTGTGGTAATATAACAAAATCTAAATCACATCAGAAAATTGTATGCAGTATACAGGTCCTTAATATATTAATTTTGTCCTCAGGGCTTAAAATTTAAAGTGGATTAGGAAGAAACAGAGAAGAGGAAGAAGAGGAAGAGATTAGAGGTAAGGCTGGAGGACAAAGGAGGATCACACTAACTGGAAAACTGGTTCAGAAGACTGGAGAAAAAGAGAGAAGGAAGAAATAAAAAGAACAAAGCAGAATCACAACTGCAAGGAGGCTAGAAATTGTATTCACTCATATAAAAACAAGATCAAGCAATGAAGGAGAGAAAACAACAAAACCACCTCCACAACAATGAGAGAGAAGGAAGGAGAGAGGGAAGGAGGAAGAGAGAGAGAGGAAGAGGGAGAGGGAGAGGGAGAGGGAGGGGGGGAGAGAGAGAGAAACAGAGAGAGAGAGAGAGAGAGAGAGAGAGAGAGAGAGAGAGAGTAAGTGAATAATCTCAGTGAGCCTGTGAGCCTGCATCTTCTGGCTGAGACCAAGTTCATTTGGCCTGCAGCCCTCATGTACTTTCTGTGGCTCTGAGCCCAGCTGGGAGCCACTAGATGGAGCCAGCAGCCCCTCAGAGTTCTGAGCTTAGCCAGGCCCTCTCCAAGATGGCTCCCGGCCAATCACGCTCTCCTGTGGGACAGCTGAGCCCTCAGCAGTCAGCATCAGCTAGAGCCGTCCTTCACATCCACTGCTCCCCTCAACTGCTGCATCTCTCCATGGCAGCCCGTGGGGTCACCAGCAGTCACATGTGTCTATAGGTCTCAATTTCTCCTCTTGTACAGTGAGTCCCATCTCAGGGAGAAGGAACTGCCAACTACTTGTTTCTTCTTCATTGAAGTTTCTCTCTTCAGTATCTCTGTGGGCTTCAGTTTATGCCTCAGATTCTTCCTGAGTCCAGAGGACCCACTTCCTTCCTCCTCGTCTTCCCTATATTGCTCTATTTTAGCATCTGGATGGTGACTCTCAGCGAGGTGTTTCTCTACTGCTCACCACCTGCCATCTTGGTCTTGTCTGAGACAAATATTATCATAAGCATTTTACTGGACATAATAAGGAATAAAAAGGGGGCCTGCCCCTTAGCTCAGTTCGTTAAGCGGCTGCTTCAACAAAGCCCTCAGGCTCAGGTTGCTGTGGTTCGATCCCCACAACTCAAGCCAGCCAAACCTGCCCTGAAGGCATTCGGACAAAAAAAAATCCTTAAAAGGAATAAAAAGATGAATCTGTCAGCCTGAGTGGTTCAACCAATAAGTGGCAGGGCTAGGACTTGCATTTCTCCTGCTCACATTGTATATCCAGAGCATATAAACATTATAAATCACAGGCTTTCAGTGTGTGTGTGTGTGTGTGTGTGTGTGTGTGTGTATGTATGTATGTATGTATGTGGGAGTGTGGCTTATACATATATGTCTAAATCTAGTCCTTTTCTTCATGTTTGAGTGCTTTACCACCATTGCTCTGAGAAGAAAGCTAGAAACTGTATTTAACAACTTCTTTTCGCTCACTTGACCCTCCACCCATGCCACTTTTCACATTTCACCATATCCTGTCAACTTAACATACTAAATAGCTCTCAAGCCAGCCAGATAGCTCAGTGGACTAAAGTGCTTGCTTAGGCAAGCACAGAGGCCAGGGTTCGATCCCTGGTGCACTATGCTGGTCCTGCCCCTGGGGCACACTGAGACAGCGACTGAGACTGGGAATGATGGCTTGTGCCTATAACTGTAGCACTTGGGAGGCTGAAAAACAGGAGGATCACTACAAGTCTGATCTGTGTAGCAAGACCCTGTAGACCTTGTACTAAATAGATATAAATAAATAAATAAATAAATAAATAAATAAATAGCTTTCAAAGTGGATGCATCAGAGTCCTGGAACAAACTTGACAAACTCTATGGAGCAATTTATCAAGATGTGGGAAAACTCAAAATAATCTAGAAGAAATAGGCACTAAGGAGCTAGCAATAATAGATACTAGTATGTTCTGTTATAGTTTGAGTTGTGTCTCTCCAAAAGATATATTGGCATTCTAACCCTCAGTACCCTGCAAAGTGACCTCCTGAAGGGATAGATTCTTCCCTGAGGTAATCAAGTTGAAGTCAGGTCATTAGTGTAGACCCCAATCCACTATAATTTGAAGCCTTATTAAAAGGGAAAATTGGGACACAGACACAGTCACACACAGGGAGACCATGTCACATAAAGACAGAGGTAGGGTTAATGCTTTTGTGTACCTAGAAACTCTAAAGATTGCCAGCTCACCCCCAGAAGCCAGTAGCATGTAACTGGTTCTCTCTCACAACCCTTAGGAGGCTTCTACCTAATCAGTACCTGATTTCAGACTTCCATCCCCCATAACTGCGAAATAATACAATTCTGTTGTTTAAGTCACTCAGCTTGTGGTCCTTTATTCCAGAAGCTCTTACAAACTAATACAACATCGTTTGGCTTGAAAGTGTATGGGAAGGGAACAGTATTCCAGGAGCCAGGTGACAGCTTTCTCTATGGAAGAAGGGCTGCTTCAAGGAACTGTGGCTATTTGATATATATTTCTTTTAGGACTTTTTGATCAACTACTTTTTTAGTTTCAATAGTAGAGTTTACACAGGAAAGATACAACCAATACTTGATTCTTTACCAGTTTGCAGAATAATTGCTTATTTTCCTGATCATCTCTACATTACAAATTCTTATGTCTTTATGAATATACAGATTTTTAACATATTGGATGCACTGCAATCCATTGTAGACTACTTTTATCAGCTTTCTATTGCTATAGCAAATACCTCAGATGGTCAGCTTAGAAAGGGGAAAGGATTATTATTATCATGGTTCTTGATGTCTAAGTCCCTGGTTGGTTGGCCTGTTGCTTTTGGAACTGTAGTAAAGCACATGGTTTATTATGGCGGAAGCCTGTGTTAGAGGATGCTGCTTACCTCATGGTACTTGGAAAGCAGGAGAGGAGCATGTGGGGGTTGGAAACTCAGTGTCCCTTCCAAGGTACATTCCCAATGACCTAACTTACTCCCACTATGTCCTGCCTCATAAAGGTTCCACTAACTCTATTATCACTCTGGGGATTAAGTCTTTATTGTATGGTTCT
Source organism: Octodon degus (assembly GCF_000260255.1). Classification (NCBI taxonomy): domain Eukaryota; kingdom Metazoa; phylum Chordata; class Mammalia; order Rodentia; family Octodontidae; genus Octodon; species Octodon degus. The sequence continues at coordinate 3,483,845 of NW_004524663.1, read as the reverse complement.
CTAGGAGACCAACGAATCTAGCTAAACCAAGGCACAAAAGTTATCATTTCCCTAAATTATATCAGTTTTGACCCAAAGAAGCTTCTTCAGGCTAACTTCTTTCATCATTTTCATAAACATCCAGAGACCCCTGATAGCCTCCTTACTCTCTGGTGTGATGGTTGATGCACTGTGTCAATTTGAGAAGACTAGAATCTTATCTAAGTAACTCAGCAGTTCTATATTCTGGGGTGTAGAGAACATGCCCTTACTGCTCTAGGATGACATTCATTGTGTCAACTTGAGAAGTTAACAAATTTAACTAAGTGATTCAGCAGGGGGCCATGCTCCTCACTTTGTAAACATCTTGAGCCTGTGCAAGAGGAGGGCCTGGAAATGGTGTGAGTGCTACAGCAATCAGGGAGCAGATGTTCTGCATACACTAGAAAGGAGGAAAAGAAGCTTCTCTGCCTCCTGCCTTTGAACTCTTGTTGCTTTTGCTGTCTTCTATCCTTGAACTGTTGCCCATGCCCATGTGTCATAGCACCTTGTCTTGAATCCAGCTGATTATGTACTGAAACCACCACAAATTGTGAACTAATTAAACCTTTCCTTTCTTAATTTTGAGTAGTTTGGGTCAGATATTTTGTCCCAACAATAAGAAAAAAGTAACCAGGACATCTGGTATAACAAGATATCTAGACTTACCTTGAAAATTTCTTGTCCTATATTAGGGATTAGCCATTCCTCCAAGTATGTCTGTTTTGTTGTTGTTGTTTATTTGTTTGTTTTGGTGGAACCAGAGATTGAACTCAGGCCCTTGTGCTTGCCAGGTAAGTGCTTATTCTACTGAGCTATTTCCCCAGCCCCTGTCTGGTTCTTTTTAGTAGGAAATGATAGACTGTAACATAATCATTTTCTGACTTTTGATAGTGCTTCATCTTGATTTCTTTGGCAAAGGTAATTTTCTGTCTGGGTGTTGTCTGGTGTGAGGGCACTGGTGAAGCCGAAGCCTATATACCCTGTAACTTCCACAGAGAGCCTAGTTTATTGTGTCTGTTTTTGCTTGTTGTGACCAATGGGTTAGGTCAGGAAAATTGAAGTTTCTGTCAATACTATGGGTATGACAAGCTTTGATAAGAAGATGCCATGAACTGATTTGTTTCCCTCCCTCCTTATGTTAAAATCCTAACTGTTGTAGTATGCACCTGTAATTCTAGTGCTTGGGAGTCTGAAAACAGGAGAATCACTGTGAGTCTGATCTACATGATGAGACCCTGTAGACTCCATGCTAAATACATTAAAAAAGAAATCCTAACTCTCAAGTGCTAGTGTTATAAAGATAAATCCTTTGGGAGGTGATTAGGTTTAGGTGAAGTCAGAAGGATGGGACTCTTATGATGGAATTAGTATTTTTATAAGAAGAGGCACCAGAGAGCTTGTGTTCTTTTTGTCTCTTTTCACCTACCTACAGGGAAAAGCCATATAATAATACAATGAGAAGACAGCCTTTTCCAGGAACTGAATTGCCCAGTACCTTGATCATAAGCATGATTTATTTGGAAGTATGTTTTAGAGATGTGGTACAAGAAGGCAAGAGAGAAACAGGAGATGTTTATATGTCCAAAGGCATATATTTTTGGTAATAAATTGATAGGAGCTTTGTACATTTGAATAAACTAAGTATTCTGCAGAGGAACACAGAAGAAAATAGTGCTAAATTTATGAACTGGAGGAGTACATGGAATCTTGTCTTTTGGAGAAGAAATTTTATCCTCCCTTTCCCACTGCCACTTTGCTATTTTAGTTTGTCACCAAACGTGACTGCAGAAGGTCAAGGGCAGAAAAGGAACTAGGAAAGCCTTCTATTTTGGGGGCTTCTCAAAAGATGGCCTTTTTATTACAGTCAATTTCTACAATAGCTTCTGCAGCTACAAATCAGAAGTCTTTCTATGTGGCTGTTGAAAAGCTATATATAGATTTACTGAATGAAAGATGGATCCCGTCCTATAAAACTTCATCATGAAACAATGAGACCTAGAAACTACTCAGCAGCAGTGTTACCCTATTATACCCAGCAAGTAAAAGGACCCCAAAGTGAAAGAAGGCTACAGCATCATGGAGTTGGAAAGGGCAGAATATTCAGAGATTCTTCAGAACATGAGAGAAAGTTTGAATTTTGACTGGGCCATCATTGGAGGGTTTTAAACAAGAAAGTAGTATGATGGATTTCTACTTTGAGTAGATTTTTCTGGCTACTACCTGGAGAATATGAAAAAGATAGAGTCAGGAGGAGTTTATTTCAACTGTCCAAATGAATGTTCAGGGTACCTTAGGCTAGGGTTGGAATGAAGAAAATGGAGAGGAGTGGCTGGACACAGACTGTCCTTTCAGGAGACTGTCAAAGCTTCATAAGGGATCAGACATGGGGATAAGAGGAAAGGAGAAATCAAATGCATGCAACTTCCAGTTCCTGTCTAGAAATAGGGTGGGTGGTAGTGTCAGAACAGGGGATAGGATAGTAAAGGGTCAAGGGAGAAAATATTTGGTGAGGAAAATGGACGATTTCTCCTGGCAATTGTGTGTTTGAGAGGCCTGTGAGATACCCAAGAGCAAATAATGTTGTAGTAGCTCTGAATGCACTTCCTGGCTCTAGGGCTGGCTCTAATTTCCTCTTCTCCTTTTGCTCCTCCATTCTCTTCTGTAAGCCATGACCTTGCTAATCCTCCTCCAGTCTGGCTGGGATCATGCAACTCCATGTTTAAAAATATTCAGCATGACTTTATTGCCCTAAAAATAATATACAGGTCTCAGTCTGGCTTGCATCCACTACACTGTGCTCTGAACACATAGCCTTCCAGCACTGTCCCTTATCTACCACATAGTACAGCTGAACTGGATTAACTTCCTGTTTCCCAAGCACACTGTATACATCGCTGCTTCTGGGCCTTTGCTCAAGCTTTTCCCTCAGCCTGGAATGTTTTCCCTCCTGCCTCTTTCAATTGATTTTGTATTTCAAACCTTGTTTTGACTAGCAGCAGTTGTTCAAATGGGATCTTTGTTTCTATCCTTATTTTTTAATGCATTGCTTAGCTCCTACACAATCCACTGGGTGTTTTTATTTACTCACCATAGACTCAATTTAACGGGGAGCACCATGAGGACACAGGCTGTACTCTATTTTTTCTGTTTTCTTTTCTGTTGGGTCTTGTTCAATAAAAAATGCAAAGTTAATATTTATTGATCACATACAGTGCACGTAACACCATTATGTGGGAGGTTGAGGTGTGAGGGCTGTTTTGGTCCAGGACTTTGAGATCCACCTGAGCAATTTAATGAGACCTCATCTCACAAAATTAATATTTACTGAATTGAAATAAATCACATTACCCTTTGATTCAATAATACATTTACAGAAAAGCAGGCATACCCAGCAGGACAACCTGTTATACATGTTTTTAGTATTGTGAGAGCAAGGTTCAAATTTATGAGCAGGTATTAAGGATTTCTTTTTTACAAAATCCTTAAGATAACAGGAAAATAGTAATAGTATCAGGAAATAAATTTGTATAATGAAAGACTAAGGTTAGAAGAGTCTAAAGCTCCCCAGTCCCCATTGGCTACCCTAACTGTTCTGAATAGTTCCAGAATGAATTGCTCACTTCCTTGTAGATTCTACCAGGTCTCTGAATAATACTATTGTCAGAAGCTTTTTCTTATTATAAGCCCAAATCTGCCTATAATTTCTTCTGGCCATAGGTCTATTTTTGTTAACTCTTCTACTTAGCAACAATCCTAGTCATATTTAATGGATTACAACTTGAACCATTTAGTTATCTCTCATAGTTTTGTATTTGGCTGAGTTCAGCTGGTAGCTCTTCAGCAGCACGTGGCATCAGCTATAGCTGCAGTCACCTGGGGGCTTTTGTGGGATTACACAGCCCAGATGGTTTATTCACATACCTGGCCATTCCCCCTGGAAATCAGCGGAGCTCTATGGGGCTGTCGGATGCAGGTCATGCAGCCCTTTTGGTCCTTATAACAAAGTAACCTAGGATTTCTAGTCATTCCTGAGCACACAGATTTCAGAGACTCCGCTGTTGCCATTACCTTTCCTTGAAACCTTCCCGTTTTTTCATTATCCTTAATAAAGTCAGTTATTTGGTAATGCACATAATAATCTGTGCTGAAGATTCTTGTGAGGCTTTCACTTGCCTTGATGCAAAGACCCTGCGTCCGTCAGTGAGATGTAAGGGACAACAGAAAGCAAAGTAGATGAGTGATAGGGTGTGAGACCATAAGTTTTGCTGGCAGAAGAGCTATTTCAGGTGCTTTATTTTCTTTTACTTGTTATGAATTCATCAGATGTCGCCATGAAGGGGATAGAGGGTGATTGTTTTGCTCTTTATTTCCGTTGTTTTAGAGTTGCTCAAAGAAACTCTATGCTGTAACTGATGCAGCTCTAGTGTGGTAAGCAAGCAGCTTTGTGACCAACATTAAGTGAAATTAGTGCCTTCTGGATAGAAAATAATAGAAAAAGACCCATTTGAAATAGGAGAGGGCTTCTCCTTTCTACTCTGATGACAGAAACTGGGACATACCTTCAGTGTCAGAGAGAGAGAGATGTAGGGTCAAGCCATGTAATTGACTAACCTTAGGCAAGTTACTTGCATTAGAGGACTGTTTTCTCATCTGAAAAATCAGATTATAAAAGTTATTGGTTAGGGAAGATTAAACAGTAACAAATGCATATCACGTTAACACATAATGCTTAGCACAATCTCTAAATTTAATTATTAGTATTACTATATTTGTCACTAATAGTATAAAGAGCCATGCTTTAAAAAATATATATTAATGGCAACTTTTGATCAGGAATGGCTGGTAGTGATTTTATAAGTTATTTTATTTCACATAACTTACCTGTAAGTAGAGGAAAAAGTAATATCCTTGATATACGATATAAAAATTAGGAATAATGTATGGATAGGGTATGGTACATATTAGATGTTTTATAGACAGCAGATGTGTGGAGCAGCAGAGCTGGCGATGGACCACACATTTGGGGCTAGAGCAAGGACAGCCCCAAGAACACGGAGCTCCAGAGGAGAGCCATGGAAACAAGGTGTTGGGACTGGAGCAAGGCCAGTCCTGTAGGCGTCTGGTGTCTGGCCCTGCTGTTCCTGCTTGTTAACTGCAGCACAGACAGCTCTGAGAGTGTTTCCCTTTCAGTGTTCATCAAAACACAGAGACCTTGCCCATTTGGCCTCATCACGTGCTCCCCTCCCCCTGTTTACTGTGTATGAATAAAGATACAGACCATGCTGAGTTGTCACAGCCTCTCCATCAGAGGGGCAGGTCCCACTTGACCCAAGATTTCCTTTTAAGACGTGTCTAGTTTTCTTTTCTTAATCTCCCATCATCCCTTCAGAACCCCGCTGGTTATGTGGGTCACAGCAAGCAGATATTGCTATAGAAAGGGATAGAATCAAAATTCAAATCTACATCTTATGATTTGTGCTCTTTTTTACTTTCCCATGATTTTGCATTAGACAAATTTTTCTTCAGCATTGTGTTTACACTTGCCCCACCTGTCACAATTTCTCTTCTCAACTAATGTGCAAACTGGTGGTGAAATTCTGTAATCCGCCAAAACATCATTTATTCAGAAATAGTTCATTATAACAAAAAGCAATTATAAATTATATTTTTCTAAATACAGTATATTAAGGTTCTGAATTAGACTTAAAGAAAGTTTTTTTTTTTTAAAAAAGACTATAAATATCACATAATGTTTGTAATGAATTAGGACTCAAGTGAAATAATAAATTTAGACCTGTATTGGTGTGACAGTCATTGGATTATTGTATCTGTCATCTTCCTGGAGTTTTTTTCTTTGGATATAGGGTCTCACTATGCAGCTTGGACTCATAGTGATCCTCCTGTCAGCCTCCCCAGCACTGGGATCACAGGTGTGCACCATCATGCCCAGTTTCTGAGCCACCATAACACACCCAGAGTTCCACAGCCAGCATGGCATGAAGTACCAGGAATTGAACTCGGGTCCTTGCACTTGCCAGGCGGGCACTTAGATGGCTGAGCTATCACCAGCCCCATCCTGGAGTTTTAAATGTATTAATATAGAGTTAAATGTTTGTTATTAAATATTGATGCCTAGTATTGTGCTCCAAAGAGAATACTTATAAACTAACATGTCACATGGCTCTTAGTGAATTGAACAAACAGGACACATCCTTGAAGTCTCATTCGTCTTTACTTAGGAGTCAAGAGAGCAAAATGCATCACTCATAATGGTGTTTTGAAGGGTTAAAAGCCTAGGAAATGCTGTGAGAAAAATCCACTGGAAACATCTTCATTTATCAAAAGAAGGGCATCATGAATGAAGTCAGGGTGAAAGTAGGATTTTTTTTTTTTTTTAAAACTGGGGATTGAACTCAGGCCCTTGCGCTTGCCAGGAAAGTGATTATTCCACTGAGCCATCTCTCTGGCCCCAGTATTTTGATAATGCTAACAACATCCTTGAATGCTTAGCACTGATACAGCTTCTGTTGGTTTATTGTTATTATTTTAGTGAGATGCCTTGTGTTGGCCTCTGAAAGAGTCTTCGGAACCCTGGTAATTTTAATAGTCACACGCTGTGTGGCACATCACTGCACCAGTTAGCAAACATCTGATCATGAGGGAGAATAATTAGCATTTGGGCATTTTATAATGCACATGGAAAAATATCATCCAAAATATAAAATAAAAGCCAGCTCACGGTCATGGGAATTTGCATTTTTATAATCTGTTAGGAAAAACATAACATAAGTGCAACTCCAGGTTGTAGTCAGTCAATTTTTGCCACCCACCAGCTATATAATGCTGTTGAGTTCAATGTTATGGAAAGCATTTGCCTAGATTTAGAAATGCTTCTTTAACTGCTTTTTATCAGTTGCATCAGATGGAGCTAAAGCAATGGTTCTTATTTTTGTCTGGCCAATGTGACATAACACAAATTGTATTCATCGTGAAAGTGAATGCCGTAAAGATGCAGAATCCTCGAAAATTCGTAGTTCTCCACAGAGTAAGGTGTGTAAGAGGCCTGGGGTAGAGTTTCTGTTCAGAATTCTAATACTAAGCATTATAAAGTTCCCCCTTGAGTAGCTTTCCTCCCCCTGAGTGCTACTTTTGAGTCCGTATGGTTTCATTCTTTCCTCCTACACATGTCACCACAGATCAGAACAGACGTATGTGGCATCTGTGTACGTGTGTTTCCTGCAGGACTCTTTGGAGTGGAGGCCCAGTGCTTCACCTCTGGAGCAGATCCCTCGCGGAGAGCACACTTGACCCCACTATTTGGGGATCTGAGCAACTGTGCTTCCCCTCATCTTAATACTGTGTTTTATGTGGAGGGAAATTTAATGAGTAGGCTTTTTCTTCCTCCAAGAACATTTGACTTTTCCAGCTGGGGTCAAGCTAAGGACTCCTTCATTTGGGGACCCGGGAATCAGCCGGGCAGGCGCAGTCTGGGCACTAAGGCCACTTCACAATGCCAGCATTATAGCAGGGCTCTGTGACTGCGAAGAAACCCACCACAGCAAGAACTTTGTTTCTTTCATCAACTATTGGGAGCTCTGACAAATGTTTTGGGACTTTTCACTAGGCATTCTGAGTGCTGAATGAAGTTTCCATAGCTACAGAGTCAATGTATTCCAATACTGATGTTGCAGCTCTTGTGAAAAAAAGCCTGAAGAAATAGTCTCCCTTTTATATGGGGGGGGGGCCTCTTTGTCGTTATAGAAATGATTACGAAGGACAGTTGTATGTGAGAACCCAGTGAAGCGTCTCACACCCTAGGGGAGATATGCTGTCTTAGGGGGAAGGCTCCACAGGGCCATGGCACTGTGCTCACGGATACTAAAAGCCCAGGGACGGATGGTGCTCACCACATCAGAAGTCACCATCAAAATGCTCCTGGCATGGGCCAGAGGGCCATGGAAAGGTAAGCACATGACAAGTCTGAGCCTGGTGTTACCTGAAAACTGCCCTCACCTTGCCTGCAATTTTGCAATCATGGACATTGTTCTACTGCTTCTATCTAGGGGATCAATGAGGTTTTAAAAAAAAATCTCTAAATATTAAGGGCCGGGGAGATAGCTTGGTTGAGTAAGCTAGATTTGGTAAGCTCAAGGTCCTGAGTTCAATCCTTGGTACTGGAAAAAAAAAATCTCTAAACGTGATTCTGCCAAAATCCAAGTCTATATTCTTCCTCAACTGTCCTAAACTTTGTTCTGCGTCTACTATGGCTCACTGAGCCTTCCTTCATGGCCAAGCGATCTTGGAGGTAAAGGAGAAAAACTTCACATCCTCATGATGCTTAACTGGAATTGTTACTGTACCTGTCTGTCTGCTCACAAGTTGAAAGCTAATATTGAAGAGGTAAGAGTCAGTGAGAAGGACTCAACCATGTTCAAGGACAAGCACTCTGAGAAGGTGGGGTGTGTTTGCTGTTCCCCCAAATTAGACCATCCTAGAGAACTCAGATACCTGAAAGGATTTTTTTTTTCTTTTTGGTGGAACCAGGGATTGAACTCAGGCCCTTGCGCTTGCCAGGGAAGTGCTTATTCCACTGGGCCATCTCCTCAGCCCCCTGAAAGCATTTTTCTATGGAGAGAGATGCAGAAGGGCAGTGGTCACGAAGACTGTGTGCTGGGCAGGTCTTTGCCATCCAGGGTATGTGTCTCTTTCTTTGTTCCCTCTCTGGCAAAAGCATCACAACTGGCCTTCACATCCTGGGTTAACCTACAATTTTTTAGACAACCATACTGTTTTTATGCAAGTTAAACTTCATGTAATTTGCATGCTTTATATTAGTTGATGTGTTGGACTTGAATGTGGTGGGGCATGATACCTTATGAAATTATCCAAGGACTACCAGATGTTTTAGAGTCTATAAATCTAAAGAAGAAGTATTTAGCAGTTAACATCATAATTATTTACCTTTTTCTTAAGGATTTAGAAGCAGCTTTTCTTAAGGATTTAGAATGCTGGGAGAAATGAGGGGAGGTTAAAGGACAACTTGCAAAAGGGTGGACAATGTTAGATAATTCCTTAAAGTAAAAGTCAGATTAAGAAAAGGAGACAGAAGCTCATTAACTCGTAGACCTCTTGCATACGTGGGAGAAGCTCTGGAGACACGAGAAAGTCTCTAGAGCAGATCTCAAAAAAGACTTTAAACTCCAGGGTTAAATGTGATTTGCTGAAACACAAAGAAGGATGTGGGGGATGCCAAGAAAAACACCTTAAGGGAAAGTAAGGTTTATTGTGCAGATTTAAATCAATGCCTTTTGACCATTTTGTATCTGTATATTCAAAATAGTTGGAATAAATATACAGCTACTTTCTCTTAATAAGAAATTTGTATTAATAATGTTTGGACAGGAAATCATGTCTGCATCTTATACTATGAAGAACTACTATGAAGACAACAATATGCAATGCATTAATTATTGTAACTGCCCTACTAACCTGTTTTGAAGCTGTCTCATTACTATTTGATATAATAGCAATAAAATAAAAATAAATCAATGCCTTTTATATTCATAAGAGCATCTTGTGGTCTAGTCATCCTTCACTTCCTTTTCTTACATATATTTCAGTCTCTGTTCTTGTCTGTAATTTCTACATATTATTATGAAAATAATTATTATGTTTAAAGTATTCTGAACTATGTTGAGAAACTAGTGCTATTGAACTGTAACTCAATGATGTACATAGTTCTATTGGGGTGCAAGACACGTCACCCTAAATATGGCTATAGTAGACAGAATATGTGAGCCCCAAATATGTCTTCTTGATATATTGACTATCTTGAACTAGTTATTGTGAGAAACTTCAGACAAAAGTGAAGTTGCAAAGGAATTTAAGAAACGTTTTCTAGAGAGAATTTCTTATCTTCCCAAATTTTCTCCGTGTCCTTTAAGATAATGAAGTCCTTTTTCCTTTATAATAAAGCCCCTTTCCCTTTTCAAAGAAAAAAAGAAAAGAAAAAAAATAAATGTTTTCTGTAAGCAATATTTTCTTATGATTTTAACATCTTGTGGGTTTCTTCCTTAGTGGGTTAAATCCTTACACATTTATTTTTGTTTGAGAGTAATATTTTTAACTTTAGGAAGAATTATACAGTATTCTACCACTGAGCAGCACCCCCTGACCACATATGAGTATTGATTGAGTTGTTCCCATTAAGGAGGGTGGCAAGATCAATACAAGTCAAAACAAAAAATTTGAGCCATTCTAATAGAGACCTATCTTTTGTGATTCTGCTATGGCTTGAATGTTTTGTCCCATCAAAAACTCATTCACTGGGGCTGGCAATGTAGCTCAATGGACTAAGCGCTTGTTTAGGTAAGCACAGGGGCCAGGGTTCAATCCCTGACACTGCACGCTGTGCCAGCCCTGCCCTTGGATGTGCTGAGCTGGTGATGGAGTCCAAGTGTGTTAGTGTCCTCTTGTAATCTCAGCACTAGGGAGGCAGAAATCAGGAGGAGGATCACTACGAGTCTGAACTGCATAGTGAGGCCCTGCACACACACACACACACACACACACACACACACACACACACACACACACTTAAAAACTCATGTACTGGAAACATAATCATTAATGCAACTGTTGGTTGGGCCTAATGCTAGGTGTTTAGATTATCAGGGCTTTGTCTACTAATAGATGAATACCATTATTCAGGGGTGGATTTGGCCTCCTCCTGCTCTCTGTTTTCCCTTCTGCCAAGTGATGCCACAGCAAGAACCATAGCAGACACCAGTGGACTTCCGGGCTTCCAGAACTCTGAACCAATACATCTTAACTTGTTACCGGATTTTGTGGTGCTGGAGTCTCCTCCTGCTTTTTAGATGTTTTTTCTGTCCTGAGAAAAGATCAGACAAGTAAAAAATGGGAGCAAAGTTTTATTAAAAGTAGGAAAAGAAACAGGCTCTGCAGAGTAAGTTTGAATCAAGCAATCATAGGAAAAAAGTTCACTCCACAACTTGAGGGTGGGCTATGGTGCAAGAGAACTCAGTGGCAAAACCCAATGTGGACTGTCCTTTTTCTCACACTTACTTCTCAGGCTGGTGTCAGGTGTAGGCCATCCTAGCAAAAAGTTGCTTGAGTTCTCGTGAGAAGTCCATATACAGGGCTCTGGGAACTGTTCTGTGCATGTATCCTGGGATTTTGTAGTCAATGAGTGGCACCTACTTCCCCACCCAGCTTTCCCAGGCCCTAATCCCCTGTCCCAAGCTCACTGCAAATTATGATCAGTGGTGTTTATTGCTGCAAAACAGACTAAGAGAGCTCTCATTCATTCATTCATTCATTCATTCATTCATTCATTCTTTTAAGGCATTGGACAATGGGTGTCCAATAAGAAGACTGAAAAGTCCCCATTATTAAGCAGCTTAGGTAACAAATCAGTAATCTAACTGAATATGTAAGCAAATGTCAAAGCAGTGATAAGGGCAACATACAAGACAAAAACAAGGATGAGGAGCTACTGTCCATTGGATGACCAGGGAAACTCTTGTGCGTGAAGCAGAATGGAACATCCAGAGAACAGCTTCCTTGGGAAGGAGAGGAAAAGCATTGCAAGCAGAGGCAGCAGCAAGGTGAAGGCCTCACGGTGAGCACAAGCCTGGCTGGCTCGGTGAAGTCAGAGGCCAGACGGTGACGGGTGTCCAGTATGTCTGTTCTCTAGAAAATTGTGATGTGAAATCACTTGAGGCCTAAGCAGGGGAGTGGCGGTGTGTGAGTTATTTTCTAGAGAGAGCACACTGGCTGCAGGAGAAGTCAGGCAGACTAGGGGCTTTGGGAATGCTGTTCCATCTCTCGGAAGCTCAGATCTCTTTGTAAAATGACGAAAATGACAACTGCAGGGAGAAACTGCTGTGAAGATGGAGTGAGCCTGGAAGTCTACACATCTTCCTGCCACTCTCACAAATCACTGTTCGCTTAGATGAGTGTTTTTTTTACACTTTTTTTTGGTAAAAAAGCAAAGAAAATCATATTATTTTTATTTCTATTAACAAAGCAGCCTATTATTGAAAACTTTTAGAGAATACATCTGCTTTGTGTGGAATCAATACATTCAACTGGCTAAAAGAAAGGCAGTTGGTGCTCGTCTTTGGTGATGAAAGGGAAGAGCTGAAGTTAGGCAGTCAGGCAGCTGCATTAGCCAAGAGGGTTTCCTACTTGGGGCAGTGTCAGAAATCACCAGCTAGCCAGACCCACCTGCCCCTTTGACTTGTGTTATTTCAGGGCACATTTTGCATCATCTTGGGTCTAAAAGGCATTTCTTCACAAACCATTACTTTTTGTGCTTGCAAGAAAGTCTGTATTCTTAACCTCTGGATTGCCGGAATACTACATGGGACGTTAGAAGTGACTGATGAGTGGGCCTGGGGTAGGGGTGGGGGACCACATTTTGGTCAGGGCAAACATGCACACTTTAATTTTTGGAGACCCAATGCACTCATTTATTATCACATAGCTTGTGGTCTTTGGCAAACTTTTGTGGTATTTTTCCCACTAGGAAGAATTTTTACTTTTATTTGTTCCAATTCCAGCCATTTTTATAAGTGACTAAAGCAATCAGATCCTTGATTTATTTCTCTTCCTGAGGTATAAGCAGGAAAAGGTAGAGTAAAATACGGAGTTGTTTTTAAGAACAGTAATGCAAATCTCTGACCTCCTTAAAAAATTTTTTTTCAAAGTTTTATTGATAAACATATAGCAACCTTAAAATTTTACATTTAAAAAAAATTGAAAAAAATTTTACATTTTAAAAGATACATTTAAAAGCAACCTTCTTCCTGATTATTTGCCAACAGAATAGAGAGGTAGTAATGGTGGTGGATGGGAGGGTTTGCGGACAAGATTATCCCAGCTCGCCCCTCCTCCCTAGGTTTTTTTTCTGGGACTCAGAGATTGTATGTAAGTGAACGCGCACCATTTGCTATGGGCTGAATGTCTGTTTCTCTCCAAAATTCATTATGTTAAAGCTCTAATCTCCAGTGATTTGAAAGTGAGGATTTTAGGAGCTAACCAGGGTCAGTTTGGGTCACAAGGGTGGGAACACATGGTGAAGTAAGTTCCTTACAAGGACATGAAGTGCCCAGAGCGCCCTCTCGCTGCTCTGTGAGCACATGCAAGCCTGCAACCCTGGAAGAGGCCCTCACCAGGGCCCGGCCATGCTGCCCTGATCTCAGACTTCCAGCTGCAGAACTGTGAGGTGTGTATCTGTTCTTTGAGTCACGTGGGCTATGATATGTTTAGTAATAGCAACCCAAACTGATTGACACCATTCAAACTAAAAAATAGCTTGTAAGGAAAGAAAATTATTTTTATTTTCAGCTTTCTTAAGTTCTTAGTTAAATAGGTCTTGGTAAGAAATAATAGATTAGAAATGCAAATTGATTAACACATAAAGATTTTGTGGATATGTGAAACACTACCAAGCAATCAATAGTTCCCAAAATAGTTGCTTGAATTCCAGTTTATATAGCATCAATTATAGAGAAATGACAACACAAAGGAAAGGAACTTGAGTTTTTAGGACAGTAGATTGTAGAAAGACAAAAGATGACCGACCAGTAAAGTCCAGTTAGTAAAGCTTGTTTGGGTTGATTCTTTTGGTCCCTTCTTCAAGCCGTCCCTGATAAGGGCCCAGAGTTGTCTTAGTGGTTAACCTTTACTTTTCTTGATAGGGGCGGTATGGGTAAGGGCTTTTTTTAGGGTGCAGATCGCCAATTTCTAATAGCCTCCCATGGTAAAAAGAGCTAGCGCGTTGCCTTCTTATAAGGCACAAATCCTATTCAAGAGAGCTCCATTCCTATGTCCTGATCACCTCAAAAGGTCCCACCTCTAAATACCATCACATTTGAGACTAGGGTTTCAGCATATGACCTCTGGGAGAGACACAGTCAGTCCATAGCAGAATATATTACCCAGACTCCCTTAAAGCTGTGGTTTTCCTGTGACTTCAGTGACTCTACACAGATGCCCCAGACAGAGCTGAGAGGCAGATTGCCCACTATGGAGTCATCTCTGGGCCAACACGTTGTCCAAATGTTTAGATATTCTTTAACAGTCATAGCTGAAGTCCCAGTGGCTGGTTCCTAGCTTTTTGGTTGTCAAAAAGCATAATGTGCGCATCTATTTCACTTGCAGAGAGAGCCTCCGAAGAAGCAGGAGTCCTTAGAGTGCTAGGGACTCTGCAACAGGGCCGGGGAGACAGTCCTTGAAGCTCTCCTCCTGTCTGTACCTCTAGCCTTTCTAGTAATTTCATAAATAACGAATTTTAGGAGTGATGGAGGGAAGAGACATGTGGTGAAACACACCAGGTAGAAGCTTCCTGCTTAAGAGTTTACTAAAATAAACAATACGACTAGTAACTGGGAAAAATAAAGAATTGAACAGATATAGCTTGATATTTTGAGGACTTAACTTATTGTAGAAATAAAGTTTGATTTTGATTTGTTGAAGAAAAAAAAAGAAGCTTCCTGCTTAAAGTTATTAAAGCAGCTTCTATTTCCTGCAGCTGAGTCATGATGCATGCAGACCCTCTCTGGTGGAATCGGAAACATGCAATATGAGGCCTTTCAATGGCTGTGTTTCTTCCTATGTGAGAATGCTCATTTGTAGAGAGAGATTGAAGTCAATGTAGAGTGAATCACAGATAGAACAGAGGGAGAGTTTAAGCCTGATTTTAAATCCCCCAAATCCAAAAGACCTCCTAACACACATTACTCTTTCATAATTTTCATGATATTAAAGCAGGCTTGCTTCTGATTTTGATTTGCTTTTGATATCCCAAAATGTTTACCACGAATTCTCCCTTATGTGGTAGCTTGCTGAAGAAGGATTTCTATTACTAGCAGATCAGAAGTTGAATTGAGCCTACATGATCCTGCAGCCATTATAAACAGGTTATACTTTTTAATAATTAGTCCATTTATTATGTCTTCCCTTCTGCCCTCTCCTAGTCGTGGTTCCTTGTTTTGATCATGTAGAGCTTTTACTAAGGTCATTTTAAACAGAAGAGGCTATATGTATGCTCTGATCCATAGCCACAGCTTCACCCTAACAAATGTTTAACTGCTAGAAAATCACCTTAAGTTAGGGACCTGATGTTTGCAGATCAGAATGCTTTTTTTCTATCACTATTTTGTATTCTTTAAAAATAAAAAATGAAATATAGAGGTAGTGCAACAGCAACCTTTTGTGAAGCACATTGACCCACCTAAAATAATGGTACCTGCTTGCTGTAACGGAGCCCTACTAGGCGAAGCAGGGCTGTGATGTTGGCAGTGTTAAGTGTATGAAGTCAAGTTTGTCTTCCACCAAAACCCAACAGACCCACAAGTAATCCAAAGGCCAAATACCTCCTTTCCCAACAAGTGGCCTATCTGAAATTTGTTTTTTATTAATTTTATTGAGAAACAAATAGCAATGAGACAGTTTGAAAACTGATCAGTGGGACAATTTCAATAATTAATACATTGCATATTGTTGTCTTTGTAGTGGCTATTCATAGCACAAGATGCAGACATGATATCCTGTCGAAACACTATTAGTACAAATCTTTCTTCTCATTGAATTAAGAGAAAGAGCTGTATATCTATCCTATTTTGTATATACAGATACAAAATGGTCCTTCATTTGTATCCCCTTTTTTTTGGTTTAGCTTTATCAGAGAAGGGTATTCCATTGCCATTTAAATATTGTAGGTGCGTGAAATTGTAAGTGAAGTCTACTTGCTCAACCACCAACTGTCATCTTGTACCCCCGAAGCCTTTCTCATTTCCACCACTGGGTGGCAGGCAGCTGCCAAGTGTCAGACTGGCCACACAGGACAATTTTCAGGAGGAAGGGGCCTCTGTACCCTTTTAAATGAGTGATGGTTTGCTCTTCGCCCTGCCAAAACGTAAAGTTGGTGCTTGTGTCTTGCCTTCTAATGTCCCTCAAGTACTCTGTGTCCTCCTGTCCCTTCATTTGCCCATGGAGGAGTCAGTGGTATCCCAGATTTCTTTCCTACAAAGTAAAGTAAGAAACTACCTCGCTATAGCGAGAGTTGGCATTCACAGCACAAGCAACAAAAGAGGGGGGAAAAGAAGACAAATAGGACCTTCTCAAAATTAAAAACTTCCATGCGTCAGGACACTCTCAAGAAAGTAAAAAGACAACTCACAGAATGAAAGAAAAAATTTGCAAGTCATATATACATGATAAAGGTCTAGTGTCAAGAATATATAAAGCATGCTTATAATTCAGTAACAAGGTGGTACAAAATCAATTTTATATATGGGCAGAGAGTGTGAATAGACATTTATCCATAACATGCATACCAATGACCACTAAGGAAAAGGAAATCTGCTCAGTACCACAGCCTTCAGGAAAATCAGAACCCTAAGATACTACTTGGTAATCACTAGGGTGGCTATAATCTGATAAAAGGAAAATAAGTTTTGGTGAGGGGATGGAGAAAGAAATCCTCCTATGTTACTGGAATCTAAATGGAGCAGCCACTGTGGCAAGCAGTTGGGCAATACCTCAAGATGTTCGATCCAGAATTACTAAATATGACCCAGAAATTCCACTCCTAGACATATACCCAAGATAGGTGAAAACACATGTGCTTTTCACACCCAAAACAACCTCACATATATAAATGTTCTAGCAGCACGTTCATAATAGCCAAGACAATGGAAACAATTCGAATGTCCATTTGCTAGTGAGCTGAGAACCAAAGTGGAGTGACTCCATAGGATTCTTTAGGGTGTATACCTAGAAGTAGGGTTGCTGGGTCATACCGTGTGCTGTTTAATGTCTTGAAGGACTACCGAACTGTGATTGGAATTTAATTTTTATCTGCTTTTTCTACAGAGAAATGCACTATGAAATGAGATACAATATGCACTGTGAAATCAGCAGTTGGTAACATTTATGGCCATGTACTATACAGGTTTGCAGAGCCCTTTTAAGGTCAGATACGCTTTCACTGAGGCTGTACTGTGAGCCAGGGACTCTCCTGGGACTGAGAACACCAAGATCAGTAAAACACAGTCCCTGCTCCACAGGTCTTACAGTCCAGAGGAGGCAGGGACCTGGGTCAGATGATGAAGCAAGAGAGGCAGCCCGGTGGTTTGTGTCTAGAGGGGCTTACAGTCTAATGGATAAAAGTTCTAAAATAAAGGAATACAAATAGAAAACCTTATACAACCAGAAGTTGAGTTCAAACAAGGACTGTTTTTTATATAAATGATGGATCTTAAGCAAAGTTTTATTAATGGAAAAAATGAGAATTCTGGGGATGGTGTGAAGGGACAACTCCTGGTGTAGGACCCTGGGACTGTGGTGCTCGTGCCAACTCAGCCCCTGGCTGAACGCATGAATGTCTGCACTTTTCTTGGTGCCTGTTTTCCTGACGTTGAAGAGAAGGAGATGGCCTGGATCATCATGCTAGCCATTTGGAGTTTGGACAAGTTGCCCTTCCTGCTGGACTCAGGGATGGAAGGAGAGGGAGGAAAGTCTTGAGGAAAGAATGCAAAGCTCATTAGCAATATTTCTGTCTGACTGGAGTCCCTGTTGGCATCCGAAGGGCATTTTATGCAGGCTTATCCTGAGGGTGATTTCTAGGGCTCACAGGATGTTTGTGTTGCTGAGGCAGAATGAGGGGGAATTTTGGAACTCCTCATTTATCGCTGGTGTTTGACTAAGGGAACCAGTGGCTATCTCTGACTGGCCAGGGATGACACACTTGTGCCCAAGACTGACACTCAAGCCATGGCAGCCGGTACTGAGGCAATACAACATTTTGAAAGAATGGTCCTCAGTAGTATATGTTGAGGAAGAGGAAGATGCCTTCAACTGGCCACAGCTCAGAGCTGTGTCTGACCACACACTTTTTTTCAGGCTCACCCACTCCCTCATTGCTCCAGATTTATCTTGTCTCCCTTTAGTGTCTCCCACCCATCAGTCTTTCTTTATTCTCTTCATCCTTGGACTCCACTTGACTCCCCATAAATTCTGAATGCCCAATCAGACAGCCTTGCTCCACTTCTGGGAACCCTCAGACCTCATGTTGTCCCTCAGACCTCCCACCCTGCTTACACTGAGAACTCAGTCTCGATCCTGATTAGGTACTTCGTTCTTCCTTTGGAGCTTTGTCCCCTGGGAAATTCTCTATCTTCTCAAAGGTTCTTTCCTTCTCCACCCAGTCCCACCTGTCCCCTGCCTGAGGCTATTCCTGAAAGTCATTTATTTAAAAAATCCTAAATGTCTTATATCTTTATTGTTTTCCCTTTTGACATTTTCTAACTGACAAATTTGATCAAGTCTCTCTTTTTTTTATGTATTTGGTACATAGTCTACAGTGTCTATGGGGTCTCACCATGTAGATCAGACTTGTAGTGATCCACCTGTTTTCAGCCTCCTAAGCACTGGGATTACAGGTGCACACCACCACGACCAGTCTCAGTCACCATCTCAGTGTGCCTTGGAGGTGGGGCCAGCACAACACCCTGGGGATCTAACCCCAGCTGCTGTGCTCTGCCTAAGCAGGCACATTAGTCTGCTGGGCTATCTGACCAACCCTCAAGTCTCTTTTTTATTAGGAACAAAACAAATGCCACTTATTTTGACCCGGGATTAACATAGAGAAGTCATGGTAATTAACAGAAGCAAAGTAATCTAATATTCTAACCCCAATTCTTCTGGACTGCATATTAAAAGGAACTGTAAAGCCTAAGGAAGGCTGGCTACAAAAGAAGACTTGTTTGTATGATTCACTGGTATCCTCAAGAACCTGATATCTTTTATTTTTGCTTTCCCTTCATGAGTTCAATTTTATCTAAAGTGAGCTCATATTGTGGTCTCAAGATGGCTACAAACATCCCCTGACCTGTGGGCTTCCTACTCACCTCTACAAGACAAACTTCACTCCAGTATCACCAGTGGAAAGCCTGAGGTTTACTCTTGATGGTCTGTCTGAGGTCATGTGCTCACCTCTGAACCAATTGTACTGGTTATGGAGGCAATATAGTGATTCGTACAGCCTTGCTGATGTGCTCTAGTGCCATGGCTGCAGTACTGGAATCGTATGGGGTCCTTAGATTAAATTAACATGCTTACCTTCTGCTCATGTGCTTCCAGGATCTGCAGACTGGCTTGGCCCCCTTGTCCTGATGCACCCATAGACCTGTGTCTGGATGTTTTGCTAGCCTTTCTTGCCCTTAGTCTTCTGTTTAACTCAGAGCACTTGATGTTAACAAATACCATTTAGGAAACTTTAGAACTGTGTGGAGGAGCGAGTGGTCAGCGACGATGGGTGCAGAGAAGTAGGGGAGGGGCAAGGGCCATTTGGCCCTGGAATAGTGAGGAGGTGAGGTCATGATTTCAACTTTCCAACATCTGCTGGGAGGCTCCTGTTGCTAAAATGGAACAGCTGATTAGAGGGAAAAAGAGCTTCCACTTAATTCTGACCAAAAAGGAAAAGCCAGTTGGTACAACAGAAGGTATGAGGAACATGGGAGGAAGTGGCTGAGTCACCTTGGAATTTGTAACAGTAGAGCGAGGGAACAAATGGGCATGTTCAGACATGTCCTTTGGCTTTTTAAAATCAGTAAGGTGAAGTGAGATCATAGTGTTCTCTAATGGGGACCATCACTTAAGAATAAGTAGCTTTAAGAAAAGGAGTGTTTACTCTGTAATCTTGGGTTATCCTAATGAGAAGGACACAGTGGAGACATTAAAGCAACAGCGTGTGCCCAAGAAACTACCCAAAGACAGATTTAGAAAGAATGAAAACAGAATCTTGGAGGAACGGCAGATTGTCAAGACTGAGTCTAAAACCACAGATGTGGCACAAGTCTGTACAAGAGGAAAATCCCGAAAGGCTGACTCTGATAAACCAAGACTGGAGAAAATGTTAAAACAGAAAAGCTTATTTTTCAAGCAAGAAGATGAACAAAGAAGGGCATGGTCATCAAATTAAATGAGAGAAAAAAAATAGAACCACTTAACTGTCATTTTCACCTGCCTCTTTCCTTTTCAGAAAAGGGGTTTTCAATGTGGAAGGAGAGAACCAACTCCAAAAAAACTAAAGATTGTATTAATACAGGAGCTCACTGAAGTGCATTCAGTAATTAAGCCACATAAATTCTATGCAAAGATATTGGAGCAACTTGCTCATTTGTTAGGTTTTGAGATCTGTAGTAAGCAAGATAACAGCCTCTTTCAAAGATATTCCTGCCCTAATCCGTTAAATCTGTAGATATGCTACTTTACATGACATAAACCAAACCAAAACAAAAACTAAGCCCCCCCCGCAAAAAACCCTTTGCAAATGTGACCAGATCAAGGCTCTTGAGATGGACAGATGATCCTGCATCTATGTGATCACAAAGGTTCTCATGAGAAGGAGATAGAAGAGTCAGAGAAAGCGAAGATGATCTGAGGAGGGGAACAAAGGTTGGGACGTTGCCACTGCTGTCAGGCTATGGGCCAAGAAACATGAGTCAAGTAATGTGGGTGGCCGGCCTCTGGATGCCGGAGAGGCGCGGGAAGGGCTTGTCTCCGCAGTCTTCAGAACCGCCGGCACATGGGTTGATTTTAGCCAGTGGAACTCATTTTAGATATTTGGCCTTCAGAGCTGTAAAGCAAAAGAAAAAATAACCTGTGTTTTTTCAAGCCAGGAAGTCTTTAGTAATTTGTTATAGCAGCAGTAGGGAATTAATACAGGTTCATTGCTCCAGGCCTGAAAAACCACTGCAAAAGGAAAATTAAGATGGGCACGCTCCAGTCTTGAAATCAACATTTCAATTAGCATAAAATTGATGTTAATTTTTGGTGAAATTTTAGACTGGATCACTAAACAAGTGACTTTCAAGCACTGCGAAACATAGGTCAACACCAGGGGCAAGATTAAATACATGGCGTCAATTCTCCAAATAAGATGGCGAGATCAAAGTTATTATGTTTATTATGAGGTATGTCTGTGGTGAGCAAATAGCACTCAACAAAGCTTTTGGTAAATGCCATATAATTATTATGTAGACAAGATAAGCAAATGTAGACTGAATCATAGACAATTTAGGTGGATTCTTATTTAACTGTACGTGTGAACCCAAAATATGTTGATTTAATAAAGTCATTTTGGAAATCAAAAACCAAAACCAATGTTCTCTGCTACCTTTGGCCAAATCTTATTAATATATATTTATACACAGATATAAATACATATTTATATGTTCAAATCAATGTGGATGAATATATAAATGATGCAGTTACTAACTTCATGGATAAACAATGTTAATGGATGAGTAAAAATAATTAGTATTAAAGGATCTTTCTAGGTTGATAAAAATGAACAGAAGTTGGTAAGGTAAGGTTGAACAAGGATGCGTACAAAGGTTCGCATGAGGTCAGAAATGCAAAAGTATAATACAAACAATATAGAAGAGGTATGGAATAGAATTAATTTTCATTTTCAAAAGAAGTATACTTGTTGATTTTCACTGATGGTGAATGGAATTTTAATCAAGAGGAATGTGAGCAAATGATAAATTCATCTTGGGTTGTAGTTAGGGTTGCCAGGTCTTCAGATCTGCCCTTGTCTGGCTGCTGCAGAAGCCACGGCTGTAACTGGGGGGCCAGAAAATACAAGTACACAGGTGGGTCCTGGTACCAATAAGCAGAGCGTTTTGTTACAACAGAGGGCTTTCGTTAGGAAGATATGAGAAGAACCAGGCTGGCAGGATGGGTGCAGCCAAACTGGGCTCTCGAACTCAGCCTAACGAGGGAGTGTGTGTTCAGATAGCAAAGAGGTTCTAAGCATTTGTAAGTAGGAATAGGCATGCAAGAGTTGTGTATTTGAGGTTAGATCTGATCTTGTACACAATATGGAAGCAATGGGTGGTAGTGGCACTTGAGTAGTGCTCAGATTTGAAACCAGGACTGGGCATAGGTATGAAGATCCTCAATTTCCTGACATTCAACTTTGGGCTTACCTCTCAATGCCTCTGTTTCCTTATCTGTAAAATGTGAATAGTTGTAGTATCTACATTGTAAAATCATTATGTGGTTTAAATAAGATAAAATACACGAAGCACTGGCCATGGTTCTTGGTGCACAGAGGAGTTCTTGGAAATAGCTATCATTGTAGTTCAAACTTGGAATGTGTGGGCAGGAAAAGCTCAGCTGCGCGGTGCAAAATGAAGGCAAAATCCCGAGATCTTGTTGCTTACTTGGTCCTATTTCTGGTCAAGTCTCTCTCAGGCCTTCCAGTCTTTGCTCCCTCATGGCTACAGGGTGGAGCCTGCAAGGTGCTCCTTGCTGGAGGGCTTTCCCTTCCTGCATGCCCACAACTGCATAGCCACTTGGCTCTTATGCTGAATTTTCCTAAGCCTGTGCACACATCTCACCCTATCCAACACTGTGTACAGGAAGGCAATGCTTTACCTATTTCTTTTTATCCCCAACCACATCTAGAAGAATCTTTGGCATGTAGTACTTCTGCAAAACTGAAGACAAGGCCCCAGATCCACAGATGACTCGGTCCAGGACCCTCCCCACTAAACACACTGTTGCCACTACCATGGATACTAAATTCTGTAGTTACTCAAATTCTACACAGCATATAGATAGCATGGTTTTTGCACACAATCTATGCACATCGTCCAATATGCCTCAAATACTTAGGCTATCATATGTAATATAAATGCAGTGTAAACAATTAGTATATTGGCTTACTTAAGGAATGCAAACAAGCAAAAAAGTCTGTACAGTTCAGTATAGATGCAGTTTTTCCCCATACATGTTTGACAGGTGGTTGGTTGATTCCTTAAATGTGGAACTCTCAGATACATAGGGCCAACCATATTGTTGCAAAAAGAGTGGATTAATTTAATGATGATCCATGTTTCTAAAGCTATGTGAGGCAGTGGGGAACCTAAGATGCTAGAGTGACAGAAGCCATAAGAAAATTAGCTTCATAAGTTAATGTTTCCAGGGGCTGAGAAGATAGCTCAGTGGCACGGCACCTTCCTGGCAAAGTGCAAGGTCCTGAGTTTAATTCCAGGCAGAAAAAAAAAAAAAAGTAATCAAAGATACAAAGTAATCAAGATTACTTGGGGTAAGGTTCTAAAGAAACTGAAGCAATGAGTGATTTCCATTCATTTTTGTCTGACCAATCTCTCTTAACTTGAGCACAAATGAAACTGAGTTACGAAGATGTGCCCTACCAAAAACTATGCTTTTGGGGACATGTCAGGTGGTATAATGGTATCATCTATATTTTTCCAGAGAATATTGTGAAACTATGAAAACGCACAGGATACATGATCAGAGTCCATGTAGTTGTGTGGCGTCAAGGTAGAGATGCTAATGAAGTTTGGTGAGAGACTAAAGCCTTTATGGCTCCCTGAGATTCTTCTTCCTTTCACATTCTTTTGATTCATCTTTTGGAGAAACTGTCTTCACCTGGCGATTCTATATAAACGAGTGACCTTGAAGAAGTCTTTCACTAGAGGGTAGAGCTAACAAGTCAGGGGAGAAGGGAAGGTAGGATGAGTTTCCCTATGCTTTTTTTCTTTTTGGTACCAAGAATTGAATTCAGGACCTTGCACTTGCCAGGCAGGAACTATGCCACCTAGCTTTATCCTCTGATCCCCCTCCCAATGCTTTTTGATCTCCCCCATAATGATGTCAGTACTTCCTACGCTATTCCATATGCCCACACATAAAGAATATTCTAGAATTGCTTTTTATCCTTCAGCAAATATGCATTATGTCATCAACCACCAGTTCATGTACTGGGATTAAAAGTACTATTATTTTAACACTGAGTGAAGCTATTTGTGGTTATAAATCAGACGGGATGTCAAAAAAAAAAAAAAAAAAGCACTAATTAGCTCCAGAGGAAAAGTGCAAACCATAAAGTGCAATATTTCACATTACTAAATTCAAAGAAATAATTTTCATGACTCCAATGAATGTAGAAGCCAGAAACTGGAAAAACAACCCATTTGGCAGAAAAGATAGGCCTCGTCATAAAAACAATACTGCCGTGTAGTAATGGTCAGTAGACAGTAGTTGACTGGTAGAAACTCCCCGTGAGCTAAGCCTAAATGTGAACAGCATACAGCTCTTCACCTTAAATGCCTGAGTAGGGTTGCCTTGTTTTGTTGATATTGCTGTTAAGGAAAAAGAAAATCATGAGTCTGGACATCTTTCCCTGTAATATTAACCATCTGCCCAAGCGTAACCTCCTTATTTGCTGGATGACATTCTATGTTTGTGGCTCTTTCTTTTCATAGTGATCATGAAAAATCCCTAACGGTGACTGGAGCTGACCAACATCACGGAATAGTTGTTGGGAGGATGACTTCCAAGTTCTTCAACTATGGGTCACCTCAAACATTTAAAACTCAAATATTAAGACTCCAAGAGGGTGGCCAAACAAGCCCACATTTTTTATGCAAACCTCCCAAATAAAATTTGTCTCTGCAATTTGTTTTGAAAAGTTAGAAGGAAACGTTGAGCAAAAAGATGTGAGGCCAAGGTCAACTAACTCTAGTTAAAAGGAAAAAGAGGACCAAGCCTGTCTTTTTTTCTTTTCAAGATCCCCCCAGGATTCAAGAAGAATCATTTTTCCATTAATGCTCATCAGCTGTTCAAACAGGTGCTATCCTCAATTGTCTTAACCAAAAGTGATTGAAACATAATTTTAAAAGAAGTGCCAAGATGCTGTCTTTAACTGGAAGAACTTTGTAGCAAAGGCTCCATTCAGTGAACAAGAGACTCTCGAGACAGTTCTCAAACATTAGTGATTTTGCTAAAACTGCCTCTTGTTTGGTCCAGTTCCTATAGGGGGATATCCCTTTGGGTCCACGGACTTAGTGTGTATTACACAAGCAATCCTGGGGGACATTCTAAGGGAGTTTGGAGTGATGCCCACAATTAACCATACCCTCAGAAGTTTTCCTGTCTATCTAAAATATGACTGCTCCTTAAATCATTAAACAAAAAGGAAGAACTCATTTGTGTTGAGCTTTGATTCCAGATGTAAGAAAATTACAAACAAGTGCAATGAGAAACATGGTAAGGATTCTTGCTGCATTGTTCCCAGGGAAGAATGACATTCAGGCTTCCTTTGTTCATCAATCAGCATTCCCCACTCACCTATAACCCTTGAATAAGTCAGATAAAACCTCTATGGTGGGGCTTCTTGGGGAAAAATCTTTTGGCACCTGCCTTGACATTTCCCTTTCTACTGCGGGATTCAGTTCCCATTTGCCTGGGAGAGGATTCCATGAACTTAAAGTCCTAAGAACATAGAGGAGTAAATGAAGGCAGAGGTAGCGAGTGGTTGCTTTCATTGCTCGTTCAGAGGGTTGTCACTTCTGAGTGAAGGACACAGAGACAAGAGTCAAAAAAGAGGGAAAGATGCAGTGCATGCTGGGATTCTAGATCCTTTCCTCATAAGCACTGGGTGTGGTACGGGTTGCTCTTGAAGACAGAAATCTGCTCTTCCAAGTTTTCTGGCTTTTATCCTCAAATGTTGGCCATAATTTTAGGTCAAATGAGATGGAAAGCATATTTCTGGGATTTACATTGCTCTGCTTAAAAAATATTTTCCTTTCACCTGGCCCAGAGCAGTGTGTTTTTCCTTTTTACCTTTTCCTTGTGCAAAAATAAAATGCTCTGCAAGAAGTTAATGGTTTTACAGTCATGCAGCTGGCAGCTGGCAGCAGTAGAGCACAGAGCACAGTAAAGAAATCCAGTTACTGCCTTTGTCTGAGATGAAAACCTACACCTCAGAGTGGGGGAAGGGCCTCTGCTGCAGGGCTGCTAGATCTAACATTTCTTTGAAAGGACAGATTTTCTGATGAGCTTTCTCCTGGGTCACAGAAGTTTGTAGTTTTGGTCATCTGAACATAACTGAGAATGGAAAAATGAGACAAAAAAAATACCCTTTCTCTAGGTTTCTGGTTATTTTAGAGCTTAGAATGTGTAGTTGAACTAGCACAAATATACTCAGTGAATGATGGTGATTCCTGCAACTTTCTATCATGTGAAAGATATTTTGGCTAATTTGAAAAAAATTATAGTTATAGTGGATGACAGTTTTAGAGAAAAAATATAAAAATGCACAGAGAGATAAGGTAATTATAAACTTCTCCTTCTGGGTTTCACTGGATAAGAATGGGGAGGAGACTTTCCAATTCCAAATCCAAGAGAATGTTGAAGGTTCATTTTTTTCAAAAAGAGAAACAGGAAAAAAAAAGGAGGAGAGAAACAGGGCTGGCAAGATAGCTCAGTGGACGAAGTGCCTGCTTAGGCAAGCACAGGGACTAGGTTTGAATACCTGGCACCACATGCTGAGCAGCCACCCAGACCAGGAATGGTGGCGCACACCCAGAATCCCAGCACTGGTGAGGCTGAAAACAGGAGGATCACAATGAGTCCCAGCTTCATAGTAAGACCCTGTACCAAATATATAGATTTAAAAAAATGAAAAACAAGTACCCATTGAAAAATACAAAATAGAAATTGATAGTTCACAGGAAAAAAAAAAAAACCTTGTTACTTAACTTGATATTCTCATTCTCCCATTTACCTTGCCCTGTCAATTTTATGTAAAGATACAATTAAACCCTTCATTTTAGGATCAGGGCACAGAAAGATAAAAGGTAGAAACGCCAGGATTAAATCAGTGCTAGGGCCAACTGCTTGCCAAGGTGGGAAGGGCAGGAATGAGATCTTGAAGTCAAGTAGATCCAGGTTTGAATTCCTATTCTGCAGCCTGACAACTCTGCGTTGTTGCACAAGTGAAATCCACGTACGTGCAGCTTCATTTTTTCTTCTATAAAATCACAGAGTAATTCTTACCTTGATGAGTTGTTAGGAGGGTTAGTGATAGCACAGTCAAACTTGTCTTCCTTGTTATAACCCTGTAGAGTATGTGAGAAGGAACCCTGGGTAATGATGCCACGCAGCCAGGGTGGGGCTCAGATGACAGAAGAGCTAGAACTCACCAACTGTATTTGCCAGGAGGCTTGAACACTGGGGTCTGAGGCCGAGTCTACTGTAGCTCAATAGAAACTGATAGGAAACAGCTCTGCAAAGAAGTGAATCTCTTCTTATGTGGCCACAGTTGGGTAGCTCTTTGAGTACCAGCTCAGTCCTTATATAGACAAGAAGTACAAAAGGCAGAATTCTCACTTCACATTGGTTGTGCTGAACTCATTACATCCCTAGGAAAATCTAAGATTTGTTGCCCACATTTATCTTTTCTGTTACATATCACTTGTAATGCTTTGGCAGACTTGGGAGGAAAACCAAAGCAAAACTTTCTAAAACACTATCCAAATCATTATTTTTGTCAGTCCCCAAATTTGGACCAGCTTCTTGGGGTCTTCTCTGGCTTACTAACAAGTCCAACAATAGTACGTTATAAGGATAAGGAAAATCTTGGGAAATAGAAGAAAATGCTGCCCAGTCAGCCTTTGACTTTACTTAGTTTATTGCAAAGTTTATTTCCAAGGATCTGGTTTTACTTGGTTTTTTCTTGAAGGAAGCAAGAATAAGATAAGGATGATTCAGTGTGTTCTGTTAATCGTATTGATTCTTCAGTCATTTCCTCAAACCTATACTACTCCCTTGAAGGTCCATATTCTCAAGGAAGAGAATCTGATTGGTCCTACCCAGGTCACATGCTCACAGCATTCATAGTACGCACCTGAATTAGATAGAAATATTATAGGCAGTCAGACAGGGCCAGGCCCTCAAGGAGGCAAGATGGAAGACAAGGTGGCTTTACAACTTGGAAGAGACAGACACTGCCATATGGGTCAGATCTCAAGACAAGAGAGGAAACAAATACAGCTACATGCTTCCCTAGGGATGGGCCTCAGGATTTGATATTCTAAGTAGGTATCAACCACCTTAAAAGAGCACAAATGACTCACTAATGCAACCTGAAAGGGGAAGAGACCCTGTCCCATAGAAATGCCTGCCTGCTACGTGACTAGCTTCCCCATTTGGTCCTGGACTTAATCAATTTTACCTGAGCAATGGTGTTTGTAATCTCATTGGTTGACCATAGTTTTGTCCCACCTCATGCCCACCTAAGTGAGTTCTCATGTCTTCTCTACCACCTTAGACCCGCCTCACCCATGATTTTCCTCTAGAAAAGTCCCTGGAAGAGACAACTTCCCAGGGGAACTACCCCCCCCCCCCGTCCCTCTGTCAGACAGGAGCTTTCTTTCCCTCAATAAATATATTCTGCTCATAATTTCTGTTTGTTCCTAAAATTCATTCTTCAGTTTTAGAGAACATGAACTCATGCAGGTCAGGTCGGGAGATCATTTTTCCCTGTGTCATTTGGAGGTTCCCTGTATCATTTGGAGGTCATCCACCTGAGATCAGTTTTTCTCCCTGTATCAAGAGTACCACACAAACATCTTCTAATGAAATAGACATTTTTTTTTTCAGGATAAGTCAGAAAGAGAGCTGGGTGGGTAAAAACATTGGGTGCCTTTCCTCCAGTGAAGACCCATAGTAAAGTACACATGGTGGTGCACACCTATAATTCCACCACTTAGAGGCTGAGGCAGGAGGATTGCTGCAAGTTTGAGACCAGCCTGGTGTACAAAGTGAGTTCAAGGCCAGGTTTAACTGCATAGTGAAACCCTGTCTCAGAGAGAGAGAGAGAGAGAGAGAGAGAGAGAGAGAGAGAGAGAGAGAGAGAGAGACAGAAAGACAGAGAGACAGAGACAGAGACAGACAGAGACAGAG
>NW_004524663.1:3435127-3454909 GCF_000260255.1 Octodon degus | reverse complement strand
GAGAGAGAGAGAGAGAGAGAGAGAGAGAGAGAGAGAGAGACAGAAAGACAGAGAGACAGAGACAGAGACAGACAGAGACAGAGAGACAGAGAGAGAGACAGAGAGAGACAGACAAAGACAGAGAGACAGAGACAGAGACAGAGAGACAGAGACAGACTCACAGTAGATGGGTTGTAGTCTCTGGGTGTCATAATCTCACAACTTTTCTCTGGAGGTAAGCTAACTTTGCCAAGTACTATGAGAAAAATGATTAACCAAACCTGTCCTTATGTTGAAGCCAGTTCCAGAGCCAAGCATGGAACATTAACAAGTTATCTATGCCCATTAACAAGTTATTTATGCCTATTTGGAATAAGCTTCTGCGTAATTTATATGAAAACTTCTACTGAGCACATATACAGCCCAAACACTGCTCCCTGCATGTTAAACAGGAAGTCTGTATTTTGGCACCCGAAGGAAATTAACCTCCTGGATATGTGCATAAGAACCTGATTCAGCCCTAGACCTTGCTACATAGAATGGTATCTATCCCAAGCAGTCAGAAGATAGGGCCTGCTGGGACTGCAGTAGAGTCAATATAGACCTGGCACCTTCATACCCTGAAGCTGTGCATGGCAGCCCCAAGCAGCTTTCTGGACTCCACCGAGGAGACCGCAGACGCTATGTTCCTGTAGCACAATGTTTCGATTCATCCTGGGTCAGAGTTCTCAGAAGCAATTCTCCATTGCTCTAAGCAAAGTAGCCTCTTTCACAGCCTGGGTCTTGATCCCTATGTTTTTTCTTATTCTCTACAAGATTAAGGGCACTCACTTTAAACAATCCTTTCAGGATCTGTTCTTTTAGAAGCTCATAAGATTCCAATGAAGAGTAAACACCTGACACGTGTGAACATTTTGTTCTAAGTCTTGGGTTGCTCATTTCCCCTGCATCTTCTTAGTCCACTTTTGCTCTCCTTTTCTGAGCCTTAGGGGGCTGGCTTCATAGACTGAATCAACAGCACCCTTGACTGTTGGATTCTGCTTGGGTTTGACTGGTGGGACTTCCTTCCAGTGGATACAGGGAGGAGAAGATCCCAGCATGCCCCTGGCTCCCTCCCTGCTGGGCCAGGGATTAGTGGCATCCTCTTCCTTTGGAAGCCTCAGCTCCTGCTATTCAGCCCCTTACCCCCATGGGTGTGGTTCTCTCCTTTCCATGGCCACCCTCTCTCTCCTGTTCCTTCCAGGAGTCTAAAATGACCTCTGGCTTAACCTGTCCCAGTGGTTTCCAGCATGCCACATTGCACAGCTGGGTGTCTAGTCCCCCAATAAACTCTCCTTACTTGCCTTGTTTAAATGTAGTACACACTGCATTTGCCAGGCACACCCTCCCTGTGAGCTGAGGATTATCGTCCTTATGTTACAGATGAAGAAAATGTGGCCCAGCAGCATGTTGAGATTTAGTGCTAACGGGGGGTTGAAACCCAGACTATTCATCTGAAAAACGCTTTCTCTTAACCTCATATACCCAGCTGTCTGCATGTTAAAGAAAATCAAATGCATCCAGCTAACTTACTACCCTCCAGCCTTTCGGGACTTCTCTTATGTGGAGGATAACACACATACGATAACTCTCTTTTTGGAGAAGTGATCCCCTTTATCCCACAAGGAGTAGATTCAGCTTTGTTCCATCTAGGAAATGTTATCTATTATCTAGGAAATTGTTTTCAGTTTTTGAAGCAACTTTCCTTTTCTGGTTGAAAAGAATTGCTCTTCCTTTCACCGAGGAATACCTCCTGAGATTTTGGTATTTGTAATCCTATTAAACAGAACTCTTAAACATAATTACTGGAAAACAACCTTAATAAAATCTGACTTGAGGCAAGTCCTAAAATACCAGATCAGAGAGGAACCTAATTAGCTATTTTCCCTACTCACCATGCCACAAAGCACATTAAAGCTGTAAATGGCCTTAGAGATTATTCAAGCTCTTAACCTCATTTTGGTAATACAGACCTTCTTAAACTCTGAAAAAAAAAAACTATGAATGCCTTCCCATGAGAAATGCATTCTCTCTCTCTCTCTCTCTCTCTCTCTCTCTCTCTCTCTCTCTCTTTCTCTCTCTCTTTTGTTCTCTGTTTCTTTCATACCTGTTCTTAAACCCACAAATGCAAGTAAACACACACACACACACACACACACACACACACACCCCTTGCCTATAATCCTTTCTGGTGCCTTGCCATTGTGACAGCCATGTGCCCCCAGGTTAACCTTCCCTGTTCTAGGCTAACCTCTTTCTTGCAGATGTAGAAGGTGATGCCCACTTAAGTAAAATAAATTTCCTTTCCTGGGTTTACACAGCTCACTAGTTGTTAAACTAATCAGGTTGGGCTAAATTCTTCTTCAGTAATCACTACAATACTTTCAGTAGCTTAAAACAGCAGAGTGCCCCATCCTCGTGCATTTGGGTGGTTTTCACCGCATTAGCTGGGGGCCCTCCCTGTGCCAGGTTTACTTAGTGATGCAAGGTGACAGACAGATGTTCTCCACAGTGTTAGCTAGGATCAGGATGGCTCAGAGCTTGGCAAGACAGGCTGTGCTGACCCTAAAGCCTCTGCCTGAAAGCGACATCTCACCACTGGTCATACTTCATTGGCCAAAGTGAGTCCCACAGCCCTGCAGGGACCCATGGTGGGCAGCACAAATGACTCTAAGGCCAAAAAATCAGAGGTATTTCAACTTTTTATCCAAAGCTTTAGGCTAATCTTACTATCCCAAGACAGCCATAGCTTTCTCAGATTCATCTGGATATCCACCAGGCTTGTCATCTGCTTAAAAGGGTTGTGTCTTGAGCCTAAGTCAGGGGTATCTGTTCCTTTTATTCATAAATTCTGGCTTGCTAGTACAGTTCACTTAAGATGCTGCCACAACAAAGGAGATTCCCGAGATGAGGTGGGTCATCCCTGGATGGCACTACTCTCCTTACAATGTAGAACCTTTTCTTTTTATTATCAGATGGCTCTTATATGCCTCTTTGTTTCTAATACTCATTTATGTTTCCTGGTTTACCATAGTGCAGGACCCATAGCGTTGCCAGGGCCAAGCCACTAGGGAAAAGTTCCCGGTCTTTTTTTATGCTGGTAATTGGTGATACTTATGAGGCTCTTTCTATCTTAAAATCTCTAGCTGCTCATTCATTTCACAAATTACTGAAAACTGGCATTGCTCTGAGGATTGTACAAATGATTCAGTTACAAGAATCGCAAAAGTATGCCATGATGTCCTTGCTCAAAACACATGTGAGGGGTGTGTGTGTGTGTGTGTGTGTGTGTATGTGTGTGCATGCACACACCTGTAGGGCTGTTGATATTTATACTTTGAAGACCATGGAATCTGACAGGCTAGGTGAACACCTGATGCCACCACCTCAGGAAGTCCTAAAAGTTTGGGGCAATTATATTAAGCCTTCCAGGCCTCAGTTTTCTTATCTGTTCAGGGCTGATGACATTACCACAAAAATGCAACTTTTGTATCTGACAAGGTCAGTCAGAGTCTCTCTCTTGGGCTAGAGAGGGAATTAACTGAAATAACATGGCAAAGTACTCACTACAGGACCTGGCCTTGAGAAAAGAAGAAGGCCTCAGGAATTAGATATTATTGTTATTAGAATTCTTTTTTAAATTTTTTTTTAGTTTTTATTAATTTTATTGAGAAAAATAGCAATGAGACAGTTTCAAAAGCAATTAGTAGGACAGTTTCAATAATTAATACATTGCATTTTTGTCTTTGTAGTGGTTATTCATAGTGCAAGATGCAGACATGATGTCCTGTCCAAACACTCCTGGTACAAATTTTTCTTCTCATTGAATTAAGAGAGGGTAGCTGTATATCTATCCTATTTTGTATATGCAGATACAAAATGGTCCTTCATTTATATCCCCTTTTTTGTTTAGTTTTGTCAGAGATGGGTATTTCATTATCCTTTAAATATTTTAGGTGCATGAATTCAGCAAAATAATCCATTATAGTCCAGTAGATCATAACAGTAATGGGTTATCCACAAGACTGGCAATGTCAGAAGTTGTTGACTTGAGCCTTTTATAGCTCAGCCTATTAATATGGCTTTACTTTTTATACCTCATTTTCATACTTTTCTGCTGGATGGTTATGACCAAGATAAAGCAAGACCTATATAACAAGAAATGTAACTTTTGTATCTGACAAGGTCAGTCAAATCCCCTCAGGATTTACCCTGAAACCTTGTACCGCAGTTTGTAGCTCTTTTGTCAGTGTCAGCCCGTGTGGATGAGTCACGGCCATTGTTTGACCCATTTGCTCTCTGTGAAAGCCTGAAAGAATATTTTCTCTCCATGTGACTCTCCTTAGGCACACTCTACATCACTGATCACTTTCCACTGTAGCCCCATAATCTCCTTGATCAGAAAATTTGGAACATCACTGAGTTACAGGATGTTACAGTACAGGTTCTCTTATGTCCTGAGTCCTCACTGACCTTGAAAGGCTAGGGCCAAAATGTTGGCTGTCCTTGCAACCCTTCTTTTTCTCTAATTTTTGGTCTGCAAACTTAAGTTGTTAACCCTCCAGAAGAAAAGCTTAATGATATTATTACCTTATAACATAGGCAATTGAGCTTAACTTCACTATCTGTCTGAATATCAAACATTCTTGCTAGAGGACAAGAGTGGCATTTGGCAGTAGGAAAGAGCCAGGGCTTTGAACCTCGGCTCGGCCAAACCACAATTTGGGGCAAATTACTTAGTGTTCAGTGCTTCCCTAATATCAGAAGAGTCCCCTTCATCTTGCAGGTGCATTTGGAGGACCCCTAAGGATCTGACCCTACACTACCTTACACAGTTCTTGGCATGTTGGAGACAGTTAACACATAAGAGTTCTTTGAGAAGCTGTGGGGCATCTGGTGTTGAGCAGAGTCCTCCCCTTTGCCTTCTGGGATTTCATCATCTCCTTATGGGGATGAAACGTATCCTCATGTAACTATAGATACCCAAAACGGTGAGTGGTGGGAAGAGCTGCAGCTAACAGGCTGGGGAAGTTTGCATCAGATGAATTTCTGTGCTTTCTCGGGCTGAGCTACAGTGGTGCCTCGGTTTACAAACTCAGTTCTCTCCACAACTGTGGTTGAAAAATGAACTGGGTGAGATGTGAAGCCAATTTCCCCATAAGGTCAACACTGAACCTGAACGTTGAATTTGATTTGGTCCTTGCCCATTGCAACTTGTGACCAGAATAGTGGAAAGGATCAAGTTCACGAATTGGTGTATCACTTATTGACTGTGCTGAGGAAAAGTGTTCCTTACTAAAAAGATATTTTTATTAACAAATGCCACTTGTTTTCCTTTCTCTCTATTTCTTTGTCAACCCCTTCCTCATCCTCAGACATGAGAAGAGCCTATTACATAGAGAATAAAAACTTGTTAGCCTTCCTGCCATTAGTTTGCAGATGCACTGTGATTTTCTAGTTGTAATATTTATAGCACGTCACTTAAGATTTAATTTCCTATAATTCCCTGAACTTTGACGCCCTTGTTTTTCATTTGCTGCCTGAGAGTCAATCAGTTCTGGAAGGATTTACTTGGTATTCAGAATCGATGAACAAACAGGAGACATGCTCTAGCAGAGGCAAGCCTCAAGTAATAGGGTGAGTTGCTGCCCTTAGTGGTAGTTTGGGGTTTAATTTTTATTCTTAGAAATAGTTTTATAGGCTTTTGTCTGCCTCTTGTGGCCAATTACATTTCTCTACCTATTATCAAATAAGATGCCTTGGAGTGCCCAGACGTGGATATTCTCTCCTAAAGATGTAGTTTAGGACCTCTGAGTGCTGTTAGTATTTCCTTTTAATCTTGGTGAGTGGATTTGCTTGACATTGGAGGAGCCCTAATTTTTCTTTTTTGCACAACTCTTGCTGGACATGCCACTTGACACAAAACTTTTTTAGAGAGATCTAGGGCCAGCTGGACCTTTCCCTGTCCCACTGTCTGAGGCTTCAGGACACAGATTCCTGTGTTCATTTGCTCCTTAGTTCCCTGCCCCTTAGCCCCATGAAAGCAGCCCATATTTCAGGTGCTAGTTGGTTCTTTCTGTAGCCTTCTACTGAGGTGTTAGTGAATTCGTAGTCATTTTGAACCTATGACATTTTGGTTACGGCTTGTCCCCTCTCTAACATTAGGAGTCATAATTTTATGCCCTCTGACTATACCTTCCTAGCTATTGGTGGCAAAAACAGGACAATAAATCCCTTGAGATTTTGGATCTGGGACTGAGAAAGAAATGGACCAGTCTCTTCATGGGGACTGGAGCTGCAGATGTGACAGTGAGGGGAGTTGGATGCCAATTTCTTTCTAAGTGGAGGCAATGGACATAGAGGAAAAACCAAGCAGGCATATGCAGGAAGAAGAGTTGGGAGAGAGTGGACTGCGGAGGGTCTGAGGATGCTTGCAGTCTGGTTCCCATTCTTCCTAAGGCCCAGGGGAGCCTGTCTCCTGGTAGAGTCAATTACCCATTGGGTACCAGAAGATGCACTCTGACCTTTTCAGTAGCTCTCTTGTTGGGCTTATCCTGGTGCAGGCGGGTTTCTGTTACAGATGATCAAGGAGCACTAACTGGCACAGTGCTCTTCTTTGTTGAATTTCTGGGTCTATGCTTTTGATAACAGGTAACTAAGAGAGAAGTTAGATTGTCCTTCAGCACCCTTCCAACTATAAAGAAAAACAGTGAAACTTTAAGACTCTTAATCAATGAATACACCCAACAGAATTGAAAGCAGGATCTCGAATAAATCTTTGTGCACCTATGCTTATAACCACAACTGAGAAGTGAAAGCAAGCCTAGTGTCCAGTGACAAAGAGAGTGCAAGATACACATACAATGGAATATTCGTTGATCTTAAAATAAAATTTTAATATATGCCACAACAGAGATGAATGTTGAGATCGTTATGCTCAATTAAAGAATCCAGTCACTAAAAGACAAAGATTGTGTATTCATCTTATGGGAGATACAAAGAATAAGCAAATTCATAAGGTTAGATCGCTATACCACAGTGATACATGTGCACCCATGTTCAGAGCAGCACAATTTGTCATAGCCAAATCTTGGAAACAACCAAGATGCCCATCAACCAAGGAATGGATAAAAAAAGTTATGGTACTTTTATACAATGGAGTATTATTCAGCTGTAAAGAAACACGAACTTGAGACCTTTTAAGGTAAATGGATGCAACTAGAGGCTGTACTCAAGTGAAATAAATCAGACCCATATGAGTAAATATTGTATTGTGTGCCTAGTATAAATAAGAAAGAATAAATAAAACCTGAAAGGAATATTAGATACAGGAAAAGGGAAAGAAACTGAACATAAGGAATAAATAATGAAGATGAGAGAAAGAGAAAAGACAGCCAAAAAAGAAGGGGAAAATGATGCAAGTATATATTCAGGATAGCTGAGATGATTGTAGTACTAATTTCCATCAGTTTTTTGAAAGTAGCAGTTAATGTTTAAAATTTTCACTTCAACTCACTGTATTTGCTAATGTCTGTAATCTGAGCAACTACATCAAAGGCAGCAGAGTGCAATAGAAAAACCACAGTTGAATACCTCTCATCCTGTTCTTCTAAATGTGTACCATTTCTAAAGTCTTAGCAATTAGTATTCTCTCTTTAAAATAAGTTTTAAAAAATAAAAAAGGACAAGAAGAACAATTAAGGTTTATTGAAAGTAAGTGTTACTGTCCAATTATTTGACCAATCTTGCATACCTGTATTATTAATCTGAGCAGCAGATTTAATGATGAAAATATGTAATATAACCATTATTAAATTTTTATTCTTGTTTTGAAAATTTGTACCATATGCATTTTTAAAATTTATGTATGTAGTACAGGGTCTACAGGGTTTCACTGCATAGATCAGACTCAAAGTGATTCTCCTGTTTTCAGCCTCCCAAGCACTGGGATTACAGGTGTGTGCTACCATGCCCAGTCACAATTGCCTTCTCAGTGTGCCCCGGGGGTGGGGCCAGCTTGGCAGGCCAGGGAATCTAACCCCAGCCGCTGTGCTCTGCCTAAGCAGATGCTTTAGTCCACTGAGCTGTCTGGCCTGCCCTACATTGTTGTTTGTTATTCTGTTTCTGTCTTTGTTTCTGCTATTTGTTTTGCTTTTGGTTTTGTTTTTATTCTTTAAAATCAGATAAAATTCACAGAGTAGGAAGTAGAATCATAGTTAACAGGGAATGGGGGACTGGGAGAATGAAAGTTGTTCTTTATGGGTATAGAATTTTAGCATTGAAATATGAAAAGAGTTCTGGAGATTGGTTATATGACAATGTGAATGTACTTAGAACTATTGAACTGTACACTTGAAATGGATACAGTGGTAAATTTTATGTTATGTGCAACTTATCAAAATTTTAAAAAATCACATTCTCTGAGTAGCATTTTTGATTTCTGGAATATGGACAAAGATAGGAGAATTAATCTGGAGTATAAGTGAAAGTCTACATTTTATTCCTGCTTTTGAATTCTAACAAGTGTGATGTCCCAGAGCAGTTGACCCCTCTAACCTCATTTCCTTCATAAGCCCCTTGCATTCACTCATACGGGGGCGGGGAGTACCTGCTGTAGGCTCTAGGTCTCATGAAAACTTCTGGGAAACGAAGATGAATAAGAGGTGCACTTCTGGGGAAGCTTATCAGAGAAGTCATCTCTGGGTGTCTCTGGAAAAACCCAACCCAGAGGGACTCAGCAAGTATGAAGATGACAAACAGCAACCCTCCCGGTGAAGCAGTGTGACCACAGGTCCAGGCAGACAGAGGTCTGCAGAATTCTGAGACATGCTGCAGTGCTGAAGCTGGCCAGCAGCTAAGGACAGATAAGGGGAAAGTGGTGGGGCGAGGGGTGGAACAGGGAGTTTAACAGTTTAAGACTGGCTGGCGGAAGGTATCTCAGAGTTATTTTGGAGGTAGGCAGGGTTTCTTTCTGTGTGTTTACTCTACAGACCTTAGAGTGGTTCATACACAAGTAATCTGGGGGATGGTTCATGCTGTGTCCCCTGTTTGGTATTTTCAGTACCTATTTGCTTACAAAATTTTAGATCTCCAGCTATTAAAGTCTTAAGTCATTTTATCTGACCCAATATTCCCTAAATTTATATGATTACAGAATTGACTGATAAATCCTTTAGTGACAGATCTATATTAGAAAATGAAACAAAACTTTGGGAAAAATCTGTGTCAGGGCTGGAGCTCTGCAGTCCAGGGTAGACTTCATCTTGGCATCTTCTTTGAAAAGATAAGAAACTTGTGCTGGGAGGTAATCTCACATTCTGTGAGTATTTTCCAGACCAGTCTCTTTCCTGCCTTCCTCTGCTAACATTCCTAAATGGGTAGTGACATGTAGGAGAAGGCCAAGAGGTAAAGGGAACCTGAACTAGGCAGGTTTTATATATATATATATTCTGCCTCCAAAAACTTCCCTCCTTTTTATAGAGGGCTCTAAAGCCAGGCTCTTATGTGCAATAATTTACTTGGGAAGAGTTTCTAGAAAATACCAATGGAGGAATAAAAATATGATACAGTGAAGATGAGTCAGCTGGTAAATCATGTGTACTCAAACAATTTACCACGGGGATGAGCAGCTGAAATTTAGTCCCTCTGGGGAGCTCCAGGAGGCAGAGCGGAGCACACACCTCCAGGTCACTCCCGCACAGCGGCCTGGCGTCCGGGCTCACACGGCCAGCTCCTGCC
This sequence comes from Octodon degus, assembly GCF_000260255.1. Taxonomy (NCBI): domain Eukaryota; kingdom Metazoa; phylum Chordata; class Mammalia; order Rodentia; family Octodontidae; genus Octodon; species Octodon degus. Next base: position 3,445,153 of record NW_004524663.1, on the reverse strand, counting down.
AGTGGGTGCGTAAGGGCCGCTGGTCTCTATCCCCCTAGCTCATCCGTTCACGGTCATGAGGTTCCAGAACTTCTACCACAATGTCCAAAGACATCATTTACAATATTAGCTGCCTTAACCCTCACTTTTACCTTTCCTGTTCTAAGTCCCCAATTTTTGATTTATCTGATTAATACTCCAAATTCTGCTTTGTCCTTATGAAGAAACATGGTCCTGATGATCAAGAACTTGCATGTGCTTGGGCCTGAAATCCTTCCTCAGCGCTCTTCATTTTGTCTGGATGAAGGCTCCTGATGCCCGTGTCACCTGGCCATTGAATAGTAGAAACTTAGAAAAGTAGAGGGGCCCCACTGGACTCACCCCCAAATCTGTGCTTTCACTTTATTTTCCACCCTCCAGACTAAGCCACATTGACATCCACTGACAGCACTTATATTGAGCAACTTGTGCCACTTTTTATCTGTTTCATTTATTCAAGCAACAAGAATGCACTGGGCATCTACCATATTTTAAATAAAAAAGTGAGCAAGAGTAACTGAAATTTGCATAGGTACGTAAGTATTAATAGTAATCATATTTCAGTGGTATAATTACATTATCTCTTATCTGTCTGTATTTTCCAGCTTGAGTGTGAATAAATTTGTGTTTTATTTCACAAGCTAAAACATTATGTATAATGTGTGCAATGAACGTGACCGTAGCTTTGTGTATGGTGACAAGCATGGGTCTGGTTTTAGCCTTCGGCATGTGTAAAGCCAGTTTTTCTAGCACTATCTCATAAGATGAATCACTGGTTGGAAGACTGGACACTATGCATTGCAATAAATACTGTGAAATTCATATTACTTTGTTAAATGAAATTCTGTATCACTTGAAATTTTTTTGTTTTAATTCTAGGGCTGTACTCTCTAAATTTTTTTTAAATGTATGCAATTAAACAATGAAGTGCCAAAATTTACAACTTTACAGAAATTGCAGAGTGCTTGCCTTCGGTCCTTATTCCTAAAATGTCTGGTGCATTTCTAATCTGAGGGCCTCATGGTGTTCCTCTTTCCCCTACATCTGCTAACGTCCCTATTGCTTGCAGTCTCTTAATCCTTTTATTTGATAAAATAAAAGCTTCAGCTTGAGGGAGGTGTTTTCCCCAGAGAACATGAGGCTTGAAATCTGAAACTTTGTGCTTCTGAAAGCAGAAATACTCTATAAATGCAAATAATTATTGTTTCTATGTGTTTTATAAAATCTGGCTAGAAAGTGGCTCATGAATTTTATAATGGGGAAAAAAACCCTTGTAGGATGTAGTATCTACTCCATGCAAAGCTCTCCCATTTTCTAGAGGGGTTCCAGATACTAACGCGAGGTATTCTTCCCAGGCCCAGCTTACAGTGTGCGGCCGCCCAGACTCCCCTGCCCTCTGCCGTCTCACCCCTGGTGCACTGGCAGAGCCCAGCTCTAGGCTGCCATTCAGGAACAGTTTGTTATAGCATCACTCCTGGCTAACACAAACTTGTCTTTTTTTTTCCACTGAGGCCCAGGTTTGCTTCCCATGGCCTCATTTATCTGGCAAGACTCAGGAACGGTGCTCCAGCTTTCCACAGCTGCCTGCCTCTCACAAATAGGCCGGGTGTGGCCATTTTAACAGGCTCACTGTTTAGAATATGATTTTTTTTTTTTTGCCTTGCTTTTATTTATTCTTTGGTGCTCTCTCCCAATTGTTCCTGTTATTTCTTCTTATTTTTTTTTCCCTAAGGAAGGAAAGGTTTATTTAGCTCACAGTTACTGAAGGTTTCAGTCCATACTTGGCCGGCTCCAAAGGCAAAACAGCACATGGCAGAGGGCAGCCTTCCATGGTGGTGGCAAACAGCAAGAGAGGGAGTTTGTCTCTCTGTCTCTCTTACTCTGTGTTCAGGCTCTCTGCCCCAGGCTGGGTGTAGCACTCACCCCCATAATCCCAGTGGAACATGAGTTAATCTCAAACTCTAGAAGTCTCTGCCCTATGACTGTATGAGGCTTTGGGGGGGGGCAACTAGACACAAACCATAACATTCCACCCCTGCCCCCCCAAGACTCATGCACATTCCTTTATGCAAAAAGCATTTTTAGTCCATCTCTAAGAGGTGCCAAAGCCCCAACACTTTCAGCATGGCTGAAAAGCCCAACTCCCAAATCTTTTCCAAGATCCAAGGCAAACTCTTAGCTGTGAGCCCCTGTACAAAGAAAAGTTAAACACTTCCAACATCCTAAGGCACAAGATAAACATTAATTTCTTCTTGATATGAATTCTGGAAGTTGTAACTTCAATTTTGTAGTACACACTTTGATTCCACTGATATTTTTGCATCCTGTCTAATCATCTGTGAGTGTGTACCCTGCCATCATTTTGAATAAAGATCAAGCAATTTGCTTTTGTAACTTTTTTTAAAGATAAAGTTCCACCGAAGGGGATGTAATTTGTGAGGTGGTTTACATGGATTTTGGAAAAAGAGATTGTTTTATTTAAATATTGAAATGAATATATATAGGTATGATTATACCAGTGGGAAAAATATCCTCAGAGTTTAAAAAAATCTGAAGAATGAAGAATGTGATTTATAACTTGGTGTCATGGTGCACCCTTGTAATCCCATCACTCTGGGAGAGTAAGGCAGGAGGATTACAAATTCAAGCCCAGATAGGAGACAATTTAGCAACTAAGTTAGACATATCTCAGATAAATAAACAAATGCAAGCAACCTAGGGATGTACCCTAGAGCAAAGACCCTGGCCTCAATCTCGTCTTACCAAAATTTTTTAAAAGCCATCTATGTTACTATTTCACACTGTCCCTTAAAATTCTTTGAAGCTTTCTGCTGTCTTTAGGATGAAGTCCAAGTGCCCTAGGGCAGCCTTAGAAGGCCTGCCGTGTTCTGACTCCTGCCTCCTCTGAATTCCCAGCCCTCATATTCTAGTTGCAGCAAACCATTTTCTTTCATTTCCTATAGAGCACTAAACTCTTTCAACTCTAGGTCATCACATTGGATTTTTCTTTTTCAAACACTCCACCATTCCTCTCCATTTGGGGACTTCTACTCATTTACCAGCATTATCTCACAAGTGGCTTTCTCTGAGGAGTTTGCGCCACCTCCTAGGCAAAGATCTTGTCTTCTGCCTTCTGTCATCATCACAGGGCATCATCTACTCACATCCTCTCTTCCATTAGTCTGTAAAATTGCTTGAGAGTAGGGATCATGTCTTTCTGTTACCATTTTATCTTTTGTCCTTAGCCTGGTGTGCACATAGTTGTAAGGAGCAGCTGAAGCTGGAAATACTTCAGTCCTGAGAAAAACATCATCCCTGAGACGATTCCAGTCATTAGTAACTAGGCAACCCTGTATCTCATGATACTAATGTTGTCAAAGGTGTGAATAAATATGACCTGACCTCAGCTTTCATCTTCTCTATATTTTCTTCATTCCATCACCATTTTTCTTAGGATCATTGAGAGCTGTGTAGTTTGCAGCACATAGTAAGTCCTCAGTAAGTACTTCTTAACTGAATTGGACAGTGTTTTGAAAGAAGGAATCAAGATTTACATTCTAAGCCCCTCTCCCACTTTCATTTGCTTAGGTGCCTGAATTAGAGGTCAGCTCAAATTGAATAACATTGACCCAGCTACTTCCACCTACTCTCTTTCACTCAATTGTTCCCTTAAACTTCTGTTTTACAGGTGAAGACCCTTGGGCTCAGTGAGGATGAACAACATGACTATGGCAACTGTTATGGTTTGAGGTTTTGCAAAGGGGAACAATAGAATACAGGACACATTTTATAAGACTATCTTACAATGAATCAACCAAAGAATCATATACAAAGAGTGAAGGAAATCTGTCCACATACAGATTTTCTGGTGTTCATAAAGACCAAAGAATCTAGCTGAGGGCCTGAATCCTATGATGATGTTGCATGCAGGACTGTTTCACAGATCTGTGCTGGGAAGGCCCAAAAGTCAGTGGTGGAAGCCAGAAAGTCTATGCCAGCAGGACAAAGGATCTGTTCTTGCAGGCTGAGGGATCTGCACTGGAGCCAGGAAGCTCACTCAAGGTAGAGGCACAGCTCTGCCCAAAAGCACCACAGCCATCCTCAGCAACAGTGAGGTCCTGGGCTCCCCCAGTGATAAGGAAAGCTGAGTTCCCATCAGGAAAGCCGACATGACAAGCTTCTCCGGGAGACTGAACAGTGCACCATTTTCCCCTCTCAAACCAGGAAGCGATACTTGAGATGGGGACCAGAGCTCCCCCCAAATGAACTGTAGCCATCCTCAGTGACAACAAGGTCTGGAGCTCCTCCTCTGCCAAGAACAGTCAAGTTCATCGGGAAAGCCAGCATGGCAAGGTCCTCCAGCGGAACAGCCCAAGAGAACCAGCAGCTTCCAACAGCTTCTCTAAACAGCTTCCCTAACAACCTCACCCAACAGCTTCTCTAACAGTCTCTTATGCTGCTGCCAACAATCCCTAAGTGGGTCTCTTAGACCCTGGACCATGCTAGTTAAACTCAGCTGGGTGTAACAAGTTGACTACCAGTTAACAATCCACTATAGCAACCTATGAACAGGAAAAGCTGAACTTTGGAGACCTAACTAATTATGGCTCTTGACCCTAGAGCAGAGGGTTGTCTCTTCAAGTATTTGACTATTTCCATATCTTCCTTCCACATCTATCTGCTAGACTCTCCTTCTGGGACAGAAGAACCTATGATTTGCCTTCATAAAAGATACTGAGATAGACATCGAAATAGAACTTTGCAGGGAGGGAGCCCTAGTTGAGGAATCCAGTTACGAGGTATTTGGGCACTGGGCAAGTCACTTAGCATCTTGGAAGCTTAGCTTCCTTATCTCTACAGTGAGCGAAAGATGACTGGATAATTTTGGGGAGCACTTCAGCTTTAAATTTTGTGGTCCTAACCTTGTAAGCTGGTAGAAGACAGTGATCACTGCCCAGGGCACCACTAAGCCTACTTGAAACGTTTTACGTGTCAGGGGTCACCCTGAAATTGCATTCTATAAGTAAGAAGGAAGAGGCAAAAAAACACAATTTCATATCACACGGTTATTTCCTTTTTTTTTTTTTTGCTCATACACAGGTAACAAAATAATACCTATGAGCCGTAGGCGAATTGAATGAAAAGAATGCCTCCTAGAGAATGTCCCAGCTTCCCATCTGCTGTCATCATTGTTCCCTGAATAAGCCCATGGGAAACTTGTGCCTCTCCTGCACAGCCTCCTCCAGCCATAGAACATTCTAACGGACATTTATTTTGTGAAAATTGTCTGTAGCTCTGCATCTCTTAATTGCTTATGTCCTTAAGCAATTAGCAGTCAGATTTTATATCTTACTGCTACCCTAGCAAATCTGAAATGTAAAAATGCAAATTGTAGAGAATGAAAATAGGTGTTGTTTGCACATACATTTATTTCCATGAACAATTAAAACTTACTATATTTGTAATGATTTTAAGGGCACTAAATCAAATAATTGTATAATCTATGTGTTAATTTAGTAAAAAGCAAGAAAACTGTTATTCTGAATTTGTAAAGAGAACCTAATTTTGTCTTTAATGTAGCTGAAAACCAAGGCCACTATAGAGTAAGATTTTAAATATATTTAACTATAAAAGTCCTAACATTCTCATAGGTCATATCCTTTGAAAACTGAAGTTGTGGAAAAGGAGGTGGAAAGGAGACTAAAATTAAGAAGAGGTTTGAATTTGAGAATTAATCTGAGTTAAAGCAGCAGCTCTGGACGATTGGCAGAAAGTGAAATGGAAAGTGAGAATTTTCATCCTGTTTTCTGTGTATGGATTTGAAACTGCAGCATATCAAAGTTGAGAAATTCATACTTTTGTGTGACCAGCTATGGGTGCCAATTTAGACAAATCAAATGAACACGCCAGTGAAATCACTATTTTATGAAGAGTTACACCCCAGTAACTTTAGGAAGGTAATGGAGACGCCCCAACAGTTCTGACACTGGAGATTGCAGCCTAATGGCAAGCTAAATGGATTCTGAAAGTAAATGTCAACTTCTCATGGAAAAAAATTATAGTTTTGTTTCTTTCTGAACAGCTACCTGCATTACGATGGGATACCTGCTGTCTAAGTGGCCCTGATTAGTGGTATGTTGGTACAAACAGGCAAAAGCCAAGCCCTATTGGTCACAGTTGTGAAAATTCATGAAGACCTTAACCTGTGCAAAAATTGTCATAGATATTTCTTTAATTGATTTAGAATAAAAAATATTGCTAGCAGGACTTCTGAAGTATGGAGACATCTTATGGAAGTGTGTCTCCTTTTTCTTTCAAGAACAGTGAGGATTTTTCTCAGAAGTTAATTAAGGACAACATTATTTCCTTGTTGACAATAAATCAATAACATCATTGTAGAGTGTTAAGCACCTTTGTGTAAAGAATATATTCAAGCGAGAAATCCAATTTTTCTTGTTCATAAAATTGCTAATTCAATTTGTCTCTGTGACAATGTAAAACTAGGGCTCAATTGCGGAATGCAGAGCGTGTTTATTTTATCCTCTGAAATTCAGAAGGAGGCAATGCGTGGGCGGCGCTTCAGTGTGAAGCTGCAGAGCGAATCTTCACTTCAGTTTCAAAAGCAACAGTGACGATGATGATGCGGACTAAGGGAGCAGGGCGCCCCGGATGTTGAGATTTGCTGTGGTCTGAACGTTTATGCCCACCCCAAATCATGTGTTGAAACCTTAATCTCTAAGGTGGTGGTATTAGGAGATGAAGCTTTTAGAGGCGATGAAGTCCTGAAGTGGGGAGGCCTCATAAGTGGGACTAGAGTTCTTTATAAGAAGGTGCAACAGCTGCATCATATGAGAACACACAAAGAAGGCACCATCTATGAGTCAGGAAATGGGCCCTTACCAGACACAAAATCTGCCAGGGCCTTGATGCTGGATTTCTCAGCCTTCGGAACTGTGTGAAATGTACTGCTGTTGTTTAGAAGCTCCCAGTCTATGGCATTTTGTTGTAACAGCCCGCATAGAGTAAAACAGGCTGGAAGCAGATGTTCAGGAGTGAATTCTGTGAAACTCCAGAATGCACTACTGAAGTCAGCTAAATCGTGACGAGTAGGAAGAAAATGATGATGAGCAACAAGGAAAGGATTCAATTAGAAAGAAAAAAGAATGCTGAGCCAGGTGGTTCTGTGACAAGAATGAGGGTACGGGGGTAGGTGTGAGTGGTGCGAACATGAGCAGAGAGCTTCCTAGGGTTGTAAACATGAGCTCGGGAGGGAGGGAGCTGGAGAATTAGTGGGTCCACCTGACTTGCCGCCTAAATGCATTTCTGAGAAGTTGTCTAATTGTAACAAAGCAAATGCATTTTCAGTATCTAGTTATTTAAAATAAATTTATAACTCAACATATTGGCATATATCTGTCATCTCAGCACTTTGGGAGGAGGATTACAAATTGAAGTCCAGCCTGGACAATTTAACCACTTAGTGGGATCCTACATCAAAAAAGAAAGAGAAAGAAAGAACCAAAGAAGAAAAGAAAAAAATGAGAAAAAGACAGAAAAAGTCAAGGTTGTAGCTCAGTGTGAAAGTCCTGAGATTAACCCACCAAAAATAAATAATTCATTAACTAATTAATATATGTAAAGGACCACACTGGCCCTACCCCCGGGCACAGTGAACCTGAGACCGAATCTGGGCGTGGTGGTGAACGCCTGTAATCCCAGCGCTGGGGAGGCTGAAAACAAGAGGATCACTATGAGTTCGAACTGTGTAGTGAGACCTTGCTCCAATAAACCCAAAAAACCAAAAAACAAACAAACAAACAGACAAAAAATAATATATGTAAAGGAAACTTTTATAACACAAAAACCAATTCTCTGAATTGCTTCTTTTAAAATTCAAGATTCTAGCCAGGCGAGGTGGGGTGGTGCACTTTTGCAGCTTCAGCATTTGAGAGACTGAGGCAAGAGAATTGCTGAACGTTCAAGGCCAGCCCATGCTATGTAGTAGCTTTAAGGTTAGCAAGAACTACATAGTGAGACCATCTCAATTAAAAAAAATTAAATAAATACAACTCAAGGCTCTTGTTTATGTTGAATTTTCTCAAATCAGTGGACAACTGAACACACAGCTGAGAGAGAAATACACATTGCTTTATTGTTGGGTGTGCTATCTTGAAAACACACAATGTTCCCAAATGAAAGAGCCCCTTGCCATTTTCTAGTTCAGCTCTTCAACTTCCAGAAGAGAAAGAAGTGAAGATCAAGGGCTTTGTGTCAAGTAGTGTGGCCCTGAGGGTTCACCAAAGGCGGAGTGATCCGCTCCTGGCCCACAGCTGGATGGCTGGGAAGTCAACGTTAGAACCAAGAGGTCCTCCCTCCTGCAGATACCCATTGCGCCTGTGTCTCCTTAGGCTGCACAGTACGCCCAGTGCAGAGTGGGGCCACAGCCACAGTGCCGCTTTTCGCTGAGCTCCTCGCCAGCACCAAGGCCCTGGGTCTCTGTAGCACCACTTCAACTCCTGGGTTTTTAAGTCTGTTGCATGAAAGGATCCATTGTAAGATCAGGAGGCAGTCGGGATAGAAATAACTGTTACTGGCTCCCAGTGGCCGGGGACTGCAGTAATATATCTTATAGAAGGAGATAGATAATGTTAAAAGAAGAAATTTATCTCCCCCAAAGTAATAAAGCTTTAAAACTGAGTGCACGGGAAGAAAACAATAGCAACTTAGTTTCTCTTCAGTTCTCCCAGAATCTATCAAATATGGCACCTTAAATTGGTCCAAGCTTCACAGATACCACGAGCGTGATGCGTTTGAAGATGTTATCCATCTCCAACAACATGCCACTTTGTTCCCTCTTCTCTGCTCTGCAAGCCATTTAACTTCATTTTTTCTTATTTATTTTCAGGTTCCACATGTTTCTCTAGTCCTCCAGAAATGAGCCCTGTGTTTATAACTGCAAAAGATGCATTATGTGAGCATAGAGGGAGAAAGGGAGGTGAGATGCAATTCTCAGGCACTTCTTCACTCTCTGATCCATCTAAAAGGCTGTTTCCCCAATATGAAGCATATGGATTTCTGGCTAAAAATATCTTCCATCATATGCACTCATATGAAGTCTCTGATGGAGTAAAAATTGTAGTTGGGTCAGCCAAAGAAAAAAGGGAATGACTAAAAGAGAGATCCTAAAAGAAAAGTACCTTTAAATAGAAACCAGACTCTCTGATGACATCATCTAAATTTTAGATTGCTTGTGAAGGATCAAGTAAAACATTTAAATACCCATATTTTGCTTCCACACAGACAAAGCCATAGAGTCAAAGAATGTTAGAGCGGGAAGAAATCTTAGAATTTCTGTGGAAATTTTCTTATTTTATACATGAGGAAATGAAGCTCCATCTAATCAGATTAGGAGGGCTGGTCAGTACTCCAAGTACAGTCTACAAAGAGCGCCAAGACATTGCTAGGATTAGTAGGAAATCAGTGCTGGATGACTAACTCAGCTATACATATCCAGATCCTTATTATTTTGTGTACCATCAGCTAAAAGTTGATTGGCTGCTAAAATATCTAGTTACAAAGAATAAGTGATGTAGTTTGTTGACCAAGAGTAAATAATTTAGACCTGCAGCTGTAGCTTAATGACACCTTTCCTAGCATATGTAAGACCCTACCACTGCAAATAAATGCAAAAAGGAGTATTTAGCATGTAAATTTTTTAAGGTAAGAAAGTTTCTGCTTTTATTGAAAATTTAGACCTGATTCAGTATTATAGTAAATAAACAGATAACCATTTTCACAAAAAATGACAGTGCTATGCTAGAGCAGAAAATATTAATTGGGAGATTTACTCAAAGTGGCAAGGCACACTTCTATCAATACAGAATAAATATTAACAGCATTCATGAGCCAATGTTGAGACCCATCAAAATATAGGAACTAAGCAAGATGTGATAAATAATTATCCAGAGAAAAAGGTGGTGCATTCTCAGATGATAAATAGCATGTGAC
>NW_004524663.1:3415947-3434213 GCF_000260255.1 Octodon degus | reverse complement strand
CAGCCTGTGCTTGCTGATGAACATCGTTCTGGTTTGTGTCTGGATGTCCCCTTCCCTCCCCCAGAGCCTCATGCAGTCATGGAGACAGGCTTTTCAGAGACAGCTGAATCTAGAATTCATGACTAATTCATTGTTTAGTTCTAGGATTGGAGTACACACATCCCAGGGTGGGTAGCCTGTGTGCTATATGAAAGGAAAAGAGATTTGCTTTCCCCTTTGGGTCTAGTTTGCTTTTGGTATTCTCCACCATCATGAACTGTTGCCCTCAGCCATGCCACCCTGCCTTGGAGTCAGCTGAGTATGGACTGAAACCTGTGCAAACTATGAGCTCAATAAATCTCTCTTCCTTTAAATTTGGATGTCAACTATTTTGTCTCAGCAATGAGAAAAAGGTAACCAAGACAAATACCAAAAGGCTTCAAAGAGAAGAAGCTGAACCCTGAGCTGACAACTGAAGAATGAATAGGAGTTTGCCAGGGGGAATAGACCAGGAGGGAGAACAAGAGATCCTGGTGGAACATCAGCACATGCATTGCCTATGAGACTTCCTGGTGAAAATGTTCAACCACAGCATTAATATTATTCTTAAAAAGCACCTGCAAAAGTATTAAGATGTGTTATGTACTTATGCTAACTTCCCACAGTGAATATAATTGTTATGTTCTGCAGCATGAACTGGTAAAGAATATTGAAAGAATATTTTGAAAAGCACCAGCAAAAACCTAAGGAAATACAGTGCACAGTGATAAATTACAGTACATAACATTCAACTCCCCCATTGGACTTTAAAGAATTTTCACTCTGGCTGCTGAGAGTGATGCTGGGATGGTTCTCAGCCATCCGCCTTCTCAGAAATTGCTTTTGCTGGCAAGATTGTCACTGCCCTGGGCCTCGGTCATTTTTCTAGACACATCTGATGTCTGGTCCAGGAGGGGGCTGCCCCAACTTGAAACAATGTAAGGCCTTATTCCTACTCCAGCTCCCGAGGAGCGAGGAGCAAGGCCCTCTGCATCGCAGCCCAGCTCCTCCTCCCTTCCTGCTTCTATCCCTTTCTAGTTACTCCAGAGCACTCTTTAGTAACCTCCAGCTTACAAATCTCCATGTCAGAGTCCGCTTCCTAGACACAGGGTGATGGCTAAATATTACAAGATAGACACAGTGTCAAATATTGCACTTCAACAAGCAAGAGCCTAGCAGGCTTATACCCACTGAAGTGCGCTTGGGTGTCCTGAGAAACTGAGATGGGCTGACAGTGTATGACAGTGCAGTCTGAACTTCCCTTCTGAACTTTCCACTGAGAACAATTTGGCCCTTTCCAGTTTTCTTTCTGACAACATCTGTACCTTCAGGGCCTTTTATTACTGGGACTCCAGCTTTGAGAAGACTTTTCTGTGAGCCCCTAGACCAGCTCTACCTCTGGGTTCTTCCACATATTTCCTCTAGCTCTTATATAACCCTCTGGCTATTATTTCTCAGAGTTATGTCTCGTTTGCCTAAATCAGGGGTTTGATGCAAATAGTCTCTTCCCCAGCTTGTTGATTCAAGAGAAACCACAGTGGAAGTGAGGATAGGGTAGTAAAATATGCACTATAAACAAGCTCTTCGGGACCTCCTCAAATCCATAGTTTGAGAATATTTTCTCAGATGTTCCAGGAAGGTATTAAAGAGAGACACTGTCGAGGTGGGTGTTGGGACACAGGCCTGTAGTTCCAGAACTCAGGAGGCAAAGACAAAAGGATTGCTGCAAGTTCAAGGCCAGCCTGGGTTGCACAGTGAGTTCAAGAACAGCCTGCACTACAGAGAGAGACCCTGTTTAAAAAAAAAAAAAGACAAAAACAGAAACAAAAACAAAACCACCAAAACTAGAGAAAAACTGTTAAGTGTTTCTGAATTGCCCATGGAATCCATTGCTGTATGTAATTTGAGAAGTTCATAATTTGTGACAGAAAAGGTGTAAACATTTCATTTATTCTGGTTGTGATGATACTGGGACTCCAGTTCATCTTCAGTGGAGGATATGGAGGCTGTCCTAGTCTCCTTCAGAAATAAGACAGCTCTAAGCACATCTGGGGTATCAGAAAGTAGTTGGATCCAGGGTGGGGTGTTAGAGGACAGTTTTTTGAGAAAACGTGGCAGTTTGCTGATACACCAGTGCAGGTGACTGTGAGGAGGTTTTAGAAGGCCTAGCACCACATGTCTGCTCAGCTGGAATTGCATAGGGTGCAACGTGTAGAACTGAGCTCTAACAGAGGGCTCGCAACCATGAATGTGTCAAAGAGGCTAGAAGTTTGAGTACTGCAATTTGTGAAAATAAATTTTAAAAATCAACTTAATCATAAAAATAAAAGCATCAACTTAATCAAAGAATAAATTAAGCTTACTTAAATGCTCTTACATGTATAGTGACTTTTAAGGAAAATAGGCTACTATATAGCCAAGATGGTCAGAATAGAGACCGTTCCCATTATTCCTAAAATTCTTTAGTCAGTGTCCTAGTACGAGGCAAACACTGAGCTATTTTCTGTTGCAGTAGGTTAGCAAAGCCTTTTTTAAAAACAAACTATGCCAGTTGTTTTTATCAACACATGCCAAATGCCTCTTTATTTGAAGGATATCTTCACTGGATATAAAATTCTTGATTTCATTCTTTTTTTCTTCACTCTTTAGATGTTGTATTCTCTGACTTGCACAGTTTCTAATAATGTCTGTGCTCGTTCTCCATATGTAATGTGTCTTTTCTTGTATATCTTCTCCGAAGATCTTGCTTTTTCAATGATTGTAGGCCATTTGTATGTGTATCTTTGGATGTGTGTTTGTGTGTGTGCATTTAGACATACACACAAGCTTGATATTCATCAAGCTTCTTGTAGGTGTGGATTTAGGATTTGTCTTTTACCATGTTTCAATTTGTCATTCAAATATTATTTAGTGACTTGGTGACTTCATCTATAACAATTTCTATTTAATGAGGTTATTATTTAAAATAACGCATTTTATCTTCGCACAGTGTTTGATATTTAAAATGAACTTCAAAAAATACTGTCAGTAGGATGTCAGACAATCAGTTGTCCCAAATTGATGCTGAGAGGGGGCACTATGAATATTTATGCTGACCACAGACATGGGCCATGACTGTTACAGGCAACCCAGCATATATAGTTGTATATGATAATAGAAGCTGACTGGTGTTCCTTCCACTTATAACTTGGGACACAACTCTGGTGTGAAGGCCTCTCTTCTTTTCTGTGGATTTGCCTGTAAGTTGGAATGAACGTATCAGGACTGTAGTTTAAACCATAACACCAAAGGGTTCTGCAATTAGTCATTTACTAAATCTTGATTTTTAAAAAAATTTAATTACTAGATTCTATTTTTTAGAGCAGTTTTAGGTTTACAAAAAATTGAACAGATAGTACAGAGAGTTCCCATATATCCCTTCTCTCCTTTGTCAGTTTCCCCTATTAACATCTTGCAACAATATTGACACATGACAATGGGGTCTTTTGACCTGGAAGCAATAGAAACCAGTTAGGTCAAATATTGCTAGTGTACCCACTCTTGAACAGCAAAGCTTTCTGGGGCAATCGGCTTCAGCTGAATTGGGGTTTTGGCAGAAGGGGGTCAGCATTGGTTGAAGGAAGGACAAAGCTGCTCTCAAAATAAAGAAAGCTGTAGGTTTTTATTGATTTGCTTGAATGGGGGCTAAAGTTTGTTAATACCTTTTGGCCAGGAGCATGGTTTCAAAAGGTTTGTCTTTGTGAACAGGACTTGGGCCATCTGGTGGCCGTGGTCAGCTTATCCTGAACACTGTTAAAATTTCATATAACTGGTGTGATCATTCTGCACAAAACATCCCAGTGTTATGGATCTGAGCCCTGTAATAGGGCTGATGAACCTGAGGCACCTGGGTTGCTATGGCGATTACAGAAGCACAAAGGTGAGGGCAAAGAAGGAAAACACATACCTGGTCAAATGGGCAATAGGCCAAGTTAACTCTGTTTGATAATCTTGAACAAAATACTTTTAAAAAATGATCAACATGTCTACTCATAGACCTGTGTAGAATCTGATCCAAGGGTTAAGACAACAAAAGAAATAAAAACAATATGAAGACAGCAATGTCGAGTGTCATTTCATTTTAGTCACTCGTCAGATTCTGTAAACTCAACTCAATGTTTTTAGTAAAAGAAGATAAGTTCCTGAAAAATAACCTAGGCAACTGTTTCCCTAACTCACATGTCAGAGATATTATCTACAGCACAGCCTGTGGGAAACCAATCATGTGTTACCCGGCCGTGTGATTTTAAAGCTAAAATTAGGGATTTCAAATTGGCTATGAGCAAAGAAAGCTAGAGGACTTATTTAGGTTTTTCCCTCTATTACAATTTCTCATTTCATGCATTCTGTTTTTGTAGTTTAATCAGGATCTCATGATGAGTCTATTGAAAAGAGCACAAAGGTAGAGGAAAACATGCCACGCTATAAAGGGCCATATTTTTAAAAATAATTTTATTGAGAAACAAATAGCAATGAGACAGTTTCAAAACCGATTACTAGCACAGCTTCAATATTTAATACATTGCATATTGTTGTCTTAGTGGTTATTGGCTGTACAAGATGCAGACATGATATCCTGTCCACAAACAGCATTAGAACAAATCTCTCTATTCATTGAATTAAGAGAATGCAGCTGTATATCTATCCTATTTTGAATATGCAGATACAAAATGGTCATTCATTTGTATCCCCTAAAGGGCCATATTGACTGCACCCACAGGTTTATTTTGCCATCCCAACCCTCTGTCCCACCATCATATTCCTAAGTGTCTCACTATGATAAATTTCTTATAATACATGAGCTAATATTCACCAAGTACTACATAATTTACATTAGGGTTCATTCTCTGTGATCATGTATTTATCATTATAATACCATACAGGATTCTTTACTACCTCAGAAATCCCTTGTGTTCCATCTGTTTCGTTTCTTCTTCAATCCCTGGGAATTAATATTAATTTTTATTTATTTATTTGGTACAGAGTCTCATTACCCAGTTCAGACTCGTAGTGATCCTCCTGTTTCAGCCTCCCCAGCACTGGAAATACAGGTGTGCACCACCACACCCGGTTTTAGTAGCTGGCAGGCACAGTGCCCAGCATTCCAGGGCCAGCAGTACTGGGGATTGAACCTGGGTCCTTGCGCTTGCCAGGCAGGTGCTTACACTGTCAAGTTATCTCCCCACTCCTCCCTGGGAATTATTGATCATTTTATTATCTGTATAATTTTGTCTCTTCCAGAATATCATCTTATTGAATGATAGAGTACAGAGCCTTTTCTGACAGGATTCTTTGACAAAGCAACATGCATTTTAGGTACTTCCATCTCTTTTAGTGGCATGTAGCTCATTTCTTTTTACTGCTAAATAATATAGCTGGCACATAACACCGTATGTTTATCCATTCATTTAGGAAGGGCTATTTGAATAAAGCTGCTATACCTATTCATGTGTAGGTTTTCATATAGGATTAAGATTGCCATTTATTTGAACAAATACCAGGGAACACTATTGCTGGGTCATATGCAGAGAGAAAGAAACTAAAATGATGGTACCATTTTGTATCCCCACCACCAATGGATAAGAGTTTCTATTGCTCCAAATCTTTGGCAGGGCTTAGTGTTATCAGATGTTTTTTAAACTTTAGCCAATCTCATAAATTTCTAGTGGTATCACATTATTTGAGTTTGCAGTTACTTACTGATATAGAAAGCATTCCCCCATGCTTATTCTTCATCAGTGTATCTTCTCTGGTGGTAGGTCGGCTTAGCTATCTGTCATATTCTTAATTGGTTTATTTTGTATTATTGAATTTTATGAGTTCTTTTATGTTTTGGAAACAAATCCTTTAATGGCTATGTGTTTGCAGAAAACAGATATGTTTTATAAAGCCATTGCAGGGCTTGGCTTTTTGTTCTCCAAGTCCTGAAATATTTTTTTTTTACCCTACTATCTTTCTGGGAATCCAAAGATAGATAGATATAGATATTTTCCACAGACCACTGAAATGCTTCCTTTTAAAGACTTTTCCCTCTCTGTTTCAGTTTAAATAGCTTCAATTTCTCTATCTTCAAGTGCACAGATCTTCTCTACTAATCTGCTCTTAATTTTATCTATTGAGTTTCTCTTTCCACACACTTACTGCTCTTATCTCAGAAATTATATACTTCTGTTGGTTCTTTTTTATGTCTTCAATTTCTCTTCTTGTTATTTTTTTTATATTTGAACTTAACAATAGCTAATTTTATGACTGTGTCTGTTCACTGAAGTATTTCTGTCATTTCTGGATACTCTCCCATTGACTGATCTCTTGAATCACAGGTCACATTTGCTGCTGCTGCTTCTTATCCCGAGATTTTTTTTTTTTCACTGAATGCTGGACACTTTAAATTTAGAATATTGAATAATTTTTCTTTAAAAGAATATTAAAATTTGCTTTTTAGGTAGTAATGCTAGCTGATCAACTTTATCCTTTCAAATACTTAGAAGCTTATGAAAGCTTTGGCATAAAGTTTACTAAGGCTACTTTATCTTATTACTAAGGTGTAACACTTCTGCGTTTCTTCCAAGTGGCCTGAGTGTGCTCTACTTCAGCTGATCAGAATTTCAAGGTGTCTCAGACTCTATAAGCTCTGCAAATTGTTCAGTTTACAATTTCACAGTCATTCTTTGACTAAGAGAGAAATTCCACCCATTGTTAACACACAAAGGCTCAGTCTATTTGCCACCAATGGAAGGCAATTAATCGAGAGGCAAGGTGGTAATAGAGAAAGAACTTTATTATAAGGAGCTAACTGACTGAAAGATGATGGAAAAAGGGGCCATTTTTCTAGAAAGCTGAGTTAAGGACAACTTACATACCTAGAAGATGGGCAACTGGTGAGCACCTTCTTATAGGTGGAAGTTTATACCCAAATAATGCAATCTGTAATGAAACTCCCAGTCACAAATGATTTTTCAGCTCTACAAACCTCATGACAGAGATCATTATTTCTCTAAGCTATTTTTGTCACTAATTAGTCTGTGTGAAATTCATGACAGATTACCCAATAGGGGATTAGATGGGATGGCTGGCTGCCAGGGGCCAGCTACTGACCACCAAGCTCACAGCAATAAAAAAATATAGGCATGACTACCTATTACTACCCATCACCTGATTATTGTGAAAGACAAGAGTTATGTGAAATTGAATAGGGAAGCAAGTATAAGCTCTGGCTTTATGTTCACCTTCACTTTGAACACTTGGTTTAGATTTAGTAATGGATATAAGGAACCCAGAGCAAATTTCTGGAGCTCTTTCTCTGCCTCATGGCTTCCAGCTGCTGTTGCCTCCCTAAACATCAATCTGCCTCTTCCGCTGAGTGATTCTACTGTGCTCTTTGGGGGACTCTCCTCCGCACCCTGCTTTCCATACATCAATTGTAGACCGAAAGCAAAAGCAATCATTACTCAATCTCATTTGCTTCCTTTTCTTCCAGAAATGTAACCTATGCTGCCGGTTGTGTAATGTTTAAAAATAAGTACTTAGCACATTTTGTTCATTTTATAAGTTATAGTGGGAATATAATTTTAGTTCTAATTACTTATTGTGGTAATAATAAGCAAACAGAATTATCCATCTTAAGTGTTTTGGAATGTGATCTTTCCCTGACTATGGTTGGGAACTTATTTTAGTTCTGAGCCAGCACCCTTGATAACTGATAAGCAGCCCAGGCAAGAGCAGCTGCCCCGGGCTGTATGTGCAGGGGTGGTGAGCCTATGGCACATGCTGCAGCAGACACACAAAGCCCTCTCTTTTGGCACATAAGCCAAACTGGTCCAATGGCTGACCACTGGATATTCAGATTCAATTGTGGTGTTGGCACTTTGCAGATAATGGGTTTTGGGTTGCAGTTTGGGTGCTCATCTCTAAAAGGTTCACCACCATTGCTTTAGAGGATCACAAGTATAGATACCAGTAAGTCTGTCAAGACCACGTTGGCAGGAGTTCTTGTGTTGGTTGAGATCTAGTGCTCAGTACTAACTCAGCAGACCCTGTGACTCAAAACATACAGGTGTGACTCATGCCATTCAAGCACAGGATGCCTCTTTACATCTCTTGCCCTATGTCCCTGAGTCAGAGTGCTACAACACGTGGCATCATCTAAATGCCTTGGGGGTTTCTGACTTGTGCCAGTGCTGAGTTCAGAGACAGACACTGCTTTGGGGTGCTGGAAGTATTTTATTTTAATTAATTTTATTGAGAAACAAATAGCAATGAGACAGTTTCAAAACCGATTAATAGGACAGTTTCAATAATTAATGTGGACAGTAAAATGAACAAAATGTGCTAATAATAATTATATTGCATATTGTTGTCTTCATAGTGGTTATTCGTAGTATAAGATGCAGACATGATATCCGGCTGGAAGTATTTTGAATGGCAAAAGCACTTAGAAAAAAGATGAATTAGATTGTCAAATTCTTCTTTCCAAACACTCTAAATATAATAAATTTTTGCTGATCATTGGTCATTTGCTTATAGTGCCAAAGTCTTTAATTAATTACAATATTTATTCTTGCTGTTCTTAGTGTTACTTGTTGTATCAGAGGTACTCATGAAATTATTATAGTATTTGCAGCAACTGCACATGGCACATAAAGAATGCTTGGAAAAGGGCCAGCCAGATAGCTCAGTGGATTAAATGACCTTCTTAGGCAGATCCAGGGACCAGGTTTGATCCCTGGTGTGCTGTGCTGGCCCCACCCCAGGGGCACACTGAGAAGTGATTGAGACTGGGAGTGGTGGCACATCCCTATAATCCTAGCACTTGGGAAGCTAAAAGCAGGAGGATCACTTTAAGTTCAATCTGTGTAGTGAGACCCTGTAGACCCTGCACTGAATACATTAAAAAAGAATGCTTGGAAATATTTTAGTAATTAGTATTTGTTAAATTTGAATGCACATGGAGACTGGGTATGGTGGCACATGCCTGTAATCCCAGCACTTGGGAGGTTGAAGACAGGAGGATCACTGAGTCTGATCTGTGTAGTGAGACCTTGTAGGCCCTGTACTAAAAAATGCATTAAAAAAAATTGGGCCAGCCAAATAGCTCAGTGGATTAAAGTGCCTGCTTAGGCAGACTCAGAGTCCAGGAGTTCAATCCCTGGGCCTGCCATGTGGGCCATGCCTCTGGGGTACCCTGAGACAATGATTGAGACTGAGAGTCGTGGTGGATGCCTGTAATCCTCGCACTTGGGAGGCTGTAAACAGGAGGATCACTATGAGTCCAATCTATGCAGTGAGACCTGGTGCACCCTGTATGCCTTGTCCTAAATACAAAAAAAAATTTTTTTTGAATGTGCACAGATATAGGCTTATCATATACACAATGTGATCGTAATTCTTTATATCACAAGCTAGATGTTGAACACTAGAATTTTGAGCTGGGTAAATTTTGTTAAAATATGTATTAATATAAATACATTTATAAAATGCAGATTTTGCTCCTACCATTATTGAAATACTTTTTTTTTTTTTTTTTTTTTTTTTGCAGAACCGGGGATTGAACTCAGGCCCTTGCACTTGCCAGGGAAGTGTTTATTCCACTGAGCCATCTCCCCAGCCCTGAAATACTTTTTGTTTAACCTTTTTATCTTCATAAATTACAGTGTACGTCTTCGTTCATTTCCTTGCCTGTAGGACACAATACTTGACCTCTGCAATTCAGAGCAGTTGATTTTGGCTCATGGTGCAGAAGGTTCAGTCATTGCATTATAGGTAGAAGGACCTGGCATGGAAGAGAGCTGCTCAGTCCCTCATACCTGGGCGGCCAGGAAGCAGAGAAGAGGGAGGAGCAGGGAGGGGAGGGAGAGACATCCTTTAGGCCACACCCCCAGTGATACTCTTCTGCCCAAGTCCCTCCCCTAACCCCACCTTTAACCAAGACAACCCCACAATTCAATCACCTTTCCAAAATGCCACCTGTGAGTACATGAGGCTTTCGGAAGACATCGCGATAAGACCATGACAGTATGTACTTCTCCTTTTACTTTTAATAGAGTGTTTTAGTTTGGAGTGTTTCAGAAGAAATTTTAAAAAACATGAAAAAACTAAGTATTTAAAATAGTTAACAGGAAATAGGGAAATAAGTTCTCTGTGGATTGGAAAGGATTCAAGAGATAGAGGGGAGGAAGGACAAGGGAGGTAAAAAGAATCAAGATGTGTTGTACACACTACCAACTTTTGGTGATGAGTGTAATCATTATGTACTGCAAATACATACAAATAAAAATAAAATTTTAAAAATTTATAAGATATATTCAATATTTGTATGTTTTGAATTGGATGTATTTTAATATTATCATTGGGAGTGCTTGTGGGTTGAAATCACGGTGAAATGGAGTTTAGTTAAGTAGTTAAACGGAAAATAATAGATGTCACACAGGTGTATGACAAGCAGGAGTTTTTGTTAAGAAGAATATGATAGTTTTGAACAGTTTGCGCCTTTTGCACTGTTGGTGGGAGTGCAGACTGATACAACCACTATGGAAATCAGTGTGAAGATTCCTTCAAAAGCTAGGATTGGAGTCCCCATTCAAGCCAGCTACTCCCTTCCTGGGTATTTTCCAGAACTGAAAACCTCACACCACAGCAATATATGTGCACCCATGTTTTTAGCAGCACAATTTGTCATAGTTAAGTCCTGAAAACAACCCAGATGCCCATCAACTGAAAAATGGATAAGGAAGGAGTGATATTTTTACACAATGGAGTATTATTCAGCTATAAAACAATAAATTTGAGGTTTTTGTTGGTAAATGAATGCAACTAGAGAATATACTCTTCAGTGAAATAAATCAGACCTGCATGTGCAAACATCACATTGTCTCTTTAATGTGAGAACCTGAAAAAGAAAAATGGAATCTGAAGGGTACAAGAGACACTGGTAAAAGGGAATGAATTTATTCAAAAGGAAGGAGTTACTGAGGTGAGGAGAAGGACAGTAGAGTGTGGGAAAAAGATTTATCTATTTAGGTAAGCAAGTAAGTTTGGACAACTGTACTGTGGGCCTCTGCTGGTTTACTGAAAGAAGCAGTTAATGCTTTAATTTGTTTAGTCTTCTTTTTTCAATTATTTCTCCTTTTTGTCTTCTTAATTTCTTATACATTTCTTTCTTTTTTCTTCTTCCAATTTTACATGCATATAGTTGGTAATATGATAACTGGTTGGAAGGCAATAGTATGATTATAACAAATACTATGAAACTCATTATTTTGTTAAGTGAAAATCTGTATCATTTGTAATTTTTTCTGTTTTAATTCTAATTTGTACTCTCTTTAAAAAATAAAAAGACATTTATAACACATACACAAAAATAATAATAATGATAATAAACAATTTGCTACCCTGATTTGTACCTTTTACACCCATACTTGCATTGTGGGCACCATCATTAGCCCTCTGTTCCAGGCTCCATGAGTATGCAGGGTGCATCAAGGTGAGCTGAAGGTGACAGAAGTTTCTCATTAGCTGAGAGGTCTTTGACTGGCCAGGTGAGGTGGGGACATAGGAAAACTGACCTGAAAGTATCTCCAGAACTGCAAATTACAGCTCTGCTGTCAGCTCTGTGTTCTCCAGCTCACAGCAGAGGGCAAGCTAGGTTTGGGGGCAGGATTACATCCAACAAAGGACTCAGCTGCAAGCAGTGTTGCTGAGGTAGACATCTGTTCACTTCCAAGGTTAAGAGTTGGTGATGGTGTGGCGTGAGGAGGACTGGGGAGACAGCAATTGCCCAGCCCACTTCAGCTCTGGAGGCCCCAGTGCATGTGAGCCCCTCACATGTGGGCTCGGATGGATCAGCTGTGGCCATCATGAACTGCTTCCCATGCAGGGATGGTCTGGCCCCAGTTCTGAGCTGGCAGGAAAATGTCATTGATTCCTGCTCAATAGGATAAGAGAGGGAAGAATGGGTGATTTTTTTTTTTTTTACTCTCCTGCATGACTAAGAACAGTTTTCGCAGTAATGTTTTATAAACAGTTTAATCGTAAACTGCAGCTCTCTAGGTATTCATTCTGTGACAAAATTTGTGCTCTGCAATCAGCTCTGCTGAGTTACTTTGGTGGACAGTACATTGTTTCTGTACCAGTGGCCAGACCAAAGAACTTTAAGCAGGAGAGGGCAGGTAGCAACTTTTCATGGACAGCTTCAGCTGAGAGAGGGAAGTGTGCCTGTGAGAAATGGCTACTGAAACCAATCAGAGGAACTGAAAGAGAACCACAAGGGGTCATCCTTTCGGCTAACAGATAGTGCATCTCTCCTTCCAAACCCAGCATCTAAGCACACTGCTAACAAAGCCAAGATGGGCAACCACATTTCCCATGGTGAAATGCTGGTGCCAGTTACAAATTAACCAAGACCACAATCAGCTGGCAGGGAGGAACCAAGACATGTTCATATCTGTGCTTGTGGTACCTGCACGGATAGTTCCACCTTATCCTCTGTTACTATCACCAGAGCAGTTCTAAAATGTTTTTGCTGAGGTTCCACTTCGGACCAATAAATCAGAATTTCAGACATTGAGTGCTGGTACATTCTATTTTTTAAAGCTTCTCAGGCAATTCTAAACTTTGCTAAACTAGTTTTCAAGCTATCAAGTGTGTCAACAAAAATTCAATGAACAGATTGGAACAAGTAGTTTTCAACAGGAAGGGACAGAGGAAGGGAGGGAGGGAGGGAAGGAGAGAGAGAGAGAGAGAGAGAGAGAGAGAGAATGAAACACAAATCATTCCAGCTGGAACAATGGCTTGCCATCTCGTGGCTGTTCACAACATATATGAGAGCTAGGCACGGTGGTGCATGCCTGTAATTTTAGCATTCCAGAAGGCCGAGGCAGGAGAATTGCAAGTTTGAGCCCAACATGGACTATTTAACAACTTAGTGAGACTCTGTCTCAAAATGAAAAGGGCCAGAGACATAGCTCAGGGTAAAGACCTTCAGTTCAATCTCCAGTAACACACACACACACACACACACACACACACACACACACACACACACACACACACGTGGTGGTGTTGGAGTAGTTGTAAATTTGGTCTCTGTTGGGAAGCAATGGGGTGAAAGCCTTTTGAAGACTACTTTTTCCCAGCCAGAAATACAGAGTTTAGAGAAATCATTAGAAATGTATGAAGTTGTGTCATACTGCTGCTTTTTCTAGAATAAATAACTACTATTCAATTTATGCACTTGTTCATTTGTGTCTAACAGATGCTATTTCACCTGTTACCAGAGGGAAAGCTTGACTGTGGGCCCTGGAAGAGGGACAAGGATGTCTGGTCTTTGTTAATCTTTATTGATTGCACTTCACTTAAGAGGTTGAGGCAAGAGGACTGTTGCACTTGGCTACACAGTGAGTCCAAAGTCAGCCTTGACTACATACCGAGACCCTGTCATGAAACAAAACAAATCAAGCACTCCTAACCACTGAGTTCTGAAATTTCAAATTTGTGCCAATATGCAGGTCTGAAGGGTCCTGTCTTTTATATTTTTAGATAACTCAATGCTACAGAATTATGTGTGTATAAGTGTATGTACAAGATATGCATTAAAATATTGGAAATACAATATCTATATCTATATCTATATCTATATCTATATCTATATCTAGGCAGAACTGGGATTGAACTCAGGACTTTGCACTTGCCAGGCAAGTGCTTATTCTACTGAACCATCTCTCTGGCCCCTGAAACAATACTTCTAACAAAAGCATTAATGAACATATAAAAATAAGGCTTAATAACTTTTTTTCCTTTTTCTTCTAATATGGGCGGGTAGCATCCATCCATCCACAGCTAGCTACAGTAGGTGGCATTTTAAATTGCAACTTGTCCTTTTTACTTAACTTTAAAGAGAATATAATACTAATTGAGAAGACATTAGAAATGGCACACATTTAAAAGAACAAGCTGAAAGGCATTCAGCCATGATCTTTATATTACACATTGCTTTCCTCAATGTGGTTGCTCAGATTATAGACATTAGCATATGGAGTTAGTCAAAGTAAAAAATTTAAACATTGACTGCTACTTTCAAAAAACTGGATGGAAGGGCCTGCCGTACCAGCCCTGCCCCCAGGGGCACCCTGAGAAGGCAATTGAGACTGGGCACGGTGGCACATGCCTGTAATCCCAGCTCTTGAGAGGCTGTAAACAGGCAGATCACTATGAGTCGGATCTAGTAGGGAGACCCTGAACACCCTGTAGATCCTTCCCTAAAATAAAAAAAAAAAAACCTGATAGAAATGAGTAGTACAATTATCTCAGCTATCCTATATATATATACTTGTATGATTTTCCCCCCTTCCTTTTTTTCTTGTCTTTTCTCTTTCCTCTCATCTCCACTGTTTATTCCTTAGGTTCAGTTTTCTTTCCATTTTACTCTATCTGTTGTACCTGTCAGCCTGTACTTATTCTTTCAGGTTCTTACACTAGGGAGACAATACGATGTTTACATATGTGGGTCTGATTGAAGAGTTAATATTTAACTGTTTGACGAATCTAGCACACCTACACCTACATCACAACAAATGTGACCATGACAATACGTAATATAACAACCAATGTTAATTCTCTATTCTCGTTTTGAAATTCTGTGCCATCTTTGTTGCTGTATGTTGCTCTGTTTCTGTCTTTGTTCTTGCTATTTGTTTTTGGTTTTCCTTTTTAAAATAAAATAAGAAGATGAGGAAAGGAAGAGTGAATGTTTGTCTTTGTCAGGAGCAAGCTTCCTCATAGCTGTTGGTAATGTCATTTTATTATCTGTGCTCACTGTCAAGATTTCAATAGGCTCAGGTCAAGGCCACTTGGGAATAGGTTGGGGTCTTTAATATGCTGCCTATGAGTCGGCAGCATGATGTCACAATTGTTTGTGGCTGTGATTTCTTTTGATATTAACCTTCTATACATTCTGAGTACTTTCTTTGTAACTAGAATTAATACATGGATATTCCTTGGTTGTAGAGGTAGCATTCCACCTGGGAAATTAAGTTCTGCTCTTTTCTGTGACAACCATTATTTTATGTTTTTTCAGGATAGATTTCTGAGTCATGTAATCAGGAAGAAGCTGCAGAGACTTTTTATTGAAAATCTTACTGGAGTCTGAGACAGCAAAGAATTATGGCATCAAACACAGATCTACCTAAAAATCGTCAAAGATTGTAGAATCCAATTTCCTCTTTCTATGGGTAAGGAAATAGGATCAGGTAGCTTGTGCAAGGTTGCACAGCTTACAAGGAACCCAGAGAATTAGAATCTATGCCTCTTCATTTTTTTACCCATAGATTTTTTTTGTGTAAGAGTACTGTATTTCCTTATAAGAGGAATGTTCCAACATTTTTTACAGGTGTCAACCAACCTTTTCTCAAACTGGGCACACATCAAATCTAGCATCATGGGAATTTTGTTGTGCATGAAACTTTTAAACTATCAATACAAATGCCAGGATACTACATAAAACATTCAGGGGAACTTTTTTCAACTTGTTTTTAAATAGTTCACAAACAGTTCCTACATAATCCAACATACAACAGAGAAATGGCACATCTTTTTTTTTGTAATTTGCATGCAATGGAAAAACATGTATATATTTTATACAAAGTTTAACTAATAGACACTAGAAGGTTGACAGTTTAATAAGTCTATAGGGAGAAATGTAATAAAAATAATCAGAATTTATTCAGCATCCATCACTCACTTCCATAACCAAGTTATATTTTCATAAAACCCACTGCCAATTAGGCTTCTGGAATATACTTACATTATTTTTTCAATTTGTAGTACTGCTGCCCACCTTGGTTCTTTTTCTTTTCTTTTCTTTTTTTTTTTTTTTGTTTGTTTTTTCCCTTTTTGGCGGACCAGAGGATTGAACTCAGGCCCTTGAGCTTGCCCGGGAAGTGCTTATTCTACTGAGCCATCCCCCCAGCCCCCTCCTTGGTTCTTTACAACTAACAGAAAACTGCTGAAAAGCAGGGGCAAGCATTTGCAAAAACAAAAATCCTCCGGCTTGTTACAAGCATGATATGTATGATGGAACTTCTTCCCAAGAAGTGACTGAAACCATCAAGAAGTCACCAGAACTGAATTTGCCAATATATTTTGCCTGTACCTAAGAGATACACTGTACTGATTTCCAGCAGAAGCGCTGAACATCATGCTTAGTGTTTAGTTTAGGGCTGCAGTGGGAAATTCAGCCATCATTTGAAAATTAACTGCCTTTATTAAAAAAAAATGACCACCAAAATAGATTCACTAAATTTAGTTTAAAATTCATAGAACATTTCTTTCAAAAGAGCATTATGGCTACTCTGTCTTGCGTCCTCTGGCCGCTGCAAGCCCAGGCCCGCCGCGTGAGAGAGGCACTTCTTCGCGTTCTCCAGACCCTCCCCGCCTGGCCAGACCCAGCACAGCCCACTCTCTGAGTAAGAACTTCCACCAAGCCTTGGGCCCTCCATATCCGACCAACCCCAGGCCCTGAAAGTGTGGGGGAGAGCTTCTGCTATGTCCTGCACCCGCCTGCCACTCCAAGCCCAGGCCCGTCGCATAAGAGGACTTTGCCCTTGTTATCCCGACCTCCCCCAGCTGGCCAGACCCAGCACAGCCTGCCATCTGAGTAAGAACTTCTGCCATGCTCTTGGGAGTCCTGCAGACCCACCAAACACAACACTGGTGAGTGTGTGGGAGAGCTGGGCTCTCTCATCCCTGCTCCTCATACCCCTCCAGACCCAGCCCAGACCTAGCATACAGGCTTGAGGTAAAACCCTGCAGCTTAAGTCCCCACAGTGAGACTAGGGTCAAAACCGCACAGCTAATCCAGGAACAGATCATCTTACCAGAGGTGTACAGCAGACCCACCTCCAAGGGCAACAATGGTAAGGAGCCGGGCACAGTAGTCTAACCCAAGCCAGGCACAACTGCATGAACTAGAACTTGGTATATCAGTACCTGAATTTCACTAAGTGATAACATAATTGCACCAAAGCTCTACACCAAAGGTCACAGGTCAGTGTTAAATGAAATGATAAAGACAAGGAGCAAAACACAATCTCAGGTCTCAAGTCCACCCATAACAAGTGCGGAAGACACTAGCTCAGCTGAAATAAATGAATCAATAGCGTCGGAAGTAAATAAACAACAGCAGAAAGATATAGAGGAACTCAGAGCAGAATTAATTTCCTGCATTAAAGAAAAAAGAAAACTCTGAATTTATAGCACCTGAACTTAAGAATCAAATGCAGAAACATATGGAGGAAACACAATGCCCAACCAGAACAAATGCAGCGGACACTAGCTTAGCTGAAATACATGAATTAATAGTGTCGGAAGAAAATAAGCGACTACAGAAAGATTTAAAGGAACTCAAAGCAGAATTAGTGTCTGAAATGAAAAAAGAATCCTCTAAATTCATAGCACCTGAACTAAAGAATCAAATACAGAAACATAAAGAAGAATCCCAATCTGTCAAAAAAAAAACTCTGCAGTAAAAGAATTAATAACTGCTTCTAAAGAGGACATTGCTAAAAAAAACCCAGGAGATTAAAAAAAAATGATGGATTCCTTGAATGAGCAATACAGGAAAGAAACAGATCACATGAAGCACAGTCAAAGATGTATAGAGGACCTTAAAATTTCAATTATAAGCCTGAAAAACCATTTGAGTGAAAGTGAAGATAGAGTTTCAGATCTTGAAGACGTTGGTGCAGCTAGTGAAAAGGTAAGAAAGGATCTCTTAAAAACAACAAGGATGCAGAAAAAAATAATTCATCACCTGCAAGACGATGCAAAGATGAACAATGTGAGACTAATAGGCATCAATGAGAATGAAGGAGTCAATACAAATGACATTAAAAAAATATGGGCAGAAGTAATAGCAGAAAGCTTCCCAAATATGAGGAAACAATCTGATACTCATGTAACCGAAGCATACAGAACTCCAAATAACTTCAACCCAATTAAAAACACACCGAGACATATAATAATCAAGATCCCAGAAATCCAATACAAGAATGTAATAATGAATGCCACTAGAGAAAAGAATCAGATCACATTCAAAGGAAAACCCATCAGAATTATGTCCGACTTCTCTTCACAAACCATGAAGGCAAGAAGAGCATGGAGCAGAGTACTTCAAGTCCTCTATGAAAACAAATTCCAGCCCAGACTACTATACCCTG
>NW_004524663.1:3402126-3410910 GCF_000260255.1 Octodon degus | reverse complement strand
AAATAAATTAAATAAATAAATAAACTTAAATTTAAAACAAAACAAACAAACAAAGAGCATTACAGGCCAGCCAAATAGCTCAGTGAATTAAAGTGCCTGCAAGCAGGCACAGGGGCTGGGGTTCAATCCCTGGGCCTGCCATGCCAGCCCCGCCCTCAGAGTACGCTGAGATGGCAATTGAGACTGTGCGTGGTTGCACGTGCCTGTAATCTCAGCTCTGGGGAGGCTGTAAACAGGCGGATCACTATGAGTCTGATCAAGTAGTGAGACCCTGAACACCCTGTAGACCCTTCCCAAAAAAAAAAAAAAAAAAAAAAAAAAAAGAGCATTACATTCTGCACCCTGCTCTGAACAGATATCAGGGACATGGGCACTATTGTTACTTTCCTCCCTATCCCACGCCCCAAATGTTTACAGTGACCACACAAAGCAAGGTGTTCACAATAATTATATTGAGGGAAATTTTTTTAAACCACCAACAATGAACAAAAAATAAAATCCACTCACTCTGCTGCTGTTTTAAAATTTCAATGTTAGTTTTTGCATCCCCCCAACCCTGCTTGTAAGGAACTAAAAACTAAACATCTGGTGAATAGCAAAGATTTCACTACACTTCAAATGCAGAACACCTATGAAGCAGAGGGATGGTGGCTTTTTAAACAGAAGCAGACAAAAAAAAAGATGGAGGACTCCTTCAGTCCTTCAATAGTCTTAGCAAAACTTTCCAGATACTGCTTCACACTGTTCTGCAGCAAATACCGTGCATTCTGTGTCTGGCCCTGTGTTCCTGAAATGGTAATGATCTCATCCTTAGATCTTTCTAAAGGCTCATCAATTTTGATAGAAGCTCCCAATTCATGATGGATTTGTTTAATCTGCTGACCACCTTTGGCAATAATAGATCCAGCCAAATCTTTAGGAATAGTTACTTGTGTAGTAATAACAGGTCCACCAAGATCACCATATGAACCATGACTCCCTGCATAGGAGCAATCATAGCCAGAGCCACCCTGTGGTCCATGTGCCATCTGCCATTCTGATGGGCTCCATGTATCTATCGCAGAGTACCAAGTTGCATCAGCCCTGAAACCAACCATGCCATCATAGCGCTCTCCAGGTCTTCCTCTTCTATCAGAGGCCAGAAGATCTCCTTCTCTAAGTGGTGGTGGTGGAAGAGGAAGAGTTCTGCTACCACCCCGGCCACCTCGACCAGGAGGAGGGGGTGGTGGTCCCCGACAAGGGCTCATGTCATCATAATCTCTTCTAGAGGGAGGCATGGGATGCCCACCTCGAAAAGGAGGCATTCTGTCAAAACCACCTCTCCCCTGCATAGGAAATCCTAGAGGCTGTCCAGCGGGGTCATCAAACATCATGGTAAAAACCACCGTAGTAATAAGTTTCACCATAAAAATTGGGATCACAATGCTGTGCATGGCCTTTGATGGGAGACTCAGATATAAGATCAAGGATGATCTTTATGCATTCTACAGCCCTGTCAGGCTTTCCTCCAATAAGAACAACTCTGTCAGTGGAATGAGGACAGCATTCTTGGAAAAGCTTGATTGTTGTCTGAGTGTTCTCTTGAAGTTCTTTGATATTAGCACCTTTGACCCCAATAATTCCTCCTGCCAGACTTTGATGAATTAACAGGCTCAACTAGAAGTCAAAGTCACTTCCTTTATAGTGTTGCTAATTTAAGCATTCCACAGCCTCAGATTCAGCGGGCGCTAGCTGGTTGCAGTGGGTGATGGCAACTTCAGGCCCTCTTCCAAGGTAGGGATGATTTTCTTCAGAATTTCTCCAACTGTTTCAGTATCAGCAATGATCCTCAATATGCACTCATGGCCACTGCTGTCTGGGACTGAAACACTGACATTGTAGTCTGTACAGAAAGCCTTAACATTCTTGCCTCCTTTTCCAATCACTGTCCCAGCCTTCTTGCTCTGAAACAGAATTTGTAATTCAACCATCTATCTCACTGGTGTTTCTAGATCTTTTAAACACTTGATCCTCTTCCATATCTTCTGCAGGATGTTTACCAAATTCACCATTGGTTTCAGTGTTGGGGAAGGTTTCCTTGGGCTGCTCAGTTTCCATTTTCTTGTATTAAATGGACACACCAACTTATAAGCCGCAAACAAGTGGAATCAGGAAGGACACCGAGGTCGGTGCAGCAGAGAAGCAGAGAATAATGGTGGCCACAGTGCCTTTGCCTGCAGCACCCTCCTCCTCTCTCGTTCTCTCACTCACTCTATCCATAGATTTTACACTACCTTAGTCAAAAGGCCAAGAAGCAATTATCCATAGATTTTAGAAGAGGGGAAGTACAAAAAATTAAAACAGCTACTTTTTTATTACTTCATGATCCAAGGAAGTCTATATTCTAATTTTGTACTTGACAGCCTTATATCAAGTGATCTGTTAACAAGGATCTCCAACACTGTTCAAGGTAAACGTATTAAGTGTGTCTTGGGACAGTTGGCAATAGGGGACAAAACCAATAGAAATGAATACTTCCAGAAAGCAGAAGATATTATATATATTATAAGCCTTTCCTCTAGGTACCTCCAACACACACAGAGATTCCTCCTTTCTCACCAGCTATTCCCTAGCATGACATCTATTATCATAGACAGCCACTATTTTTCCATTGGGTCAGTAATTAAATATATGATGAGATTGAGATTTTTTTAGTTCATTGTAGCAATCTATTTTTATTGAAGATAAATAGTTATACAGGTCTTGATGAAAATCTCTCTTAACATTTACAAAGTAGAGTGCACCAATACTTAAGGTATAAATATGTCGGAGAAGCTATCAGCCACTCACAACCTTATAGGAATCAATCCCACTGGCTTTGTTTTCCTTCTCACCTTGAGTTGAGTTCACTCACCTTTGGAGGGGTGGGGAGACAGAGGAAGAGAAAAACTATGCCTGGGGCTAGGCTTGGGAGGCTATCTGCTCTACATAGATGGTGCCTGGGAGAAGGCAGGACAAGGAGTGGCGGTGGGGCGGGGGAGAGAACAGAGCTTTTTTTTCTCATTAAACTTTGTTTTAATGGGTCTCAAAATACTGTGACAGATTTTTAGTCAAGTTGTTTCCATTAAAAAGTATTGATTTTTAAAGGGCTGGCCAAATAGCTCAGCAGATTAAAGTGCCTGCTCAGGCAGATGCAGGGGCCAGGAGTTCAATCCTTGGGCCTGCTGTGCGAGCCCCACCCCCGGGGTGCACTGAGACAGCAATTGAGACTGGGCAGGTGGCACATGCCTGTAATCCCAGCACTCAGGATTCTGTAAACAGGAGGATCACTATGAGTCCAATCTATATAGTAAGACCCTGTAGACTCTGTAGACCCTGTTCTAAATAAAAAAAGAAAAAAAAGTATTGATTTTAAAAACTAATAATTTAAAAACTGCCACACACACACACACACACACACACACACACACACACACACACACAGAAATGGTCCACGAAACATTCTCCTTTTCTTCTGAAGGTTTTACGATGAGTTGTTATCATTAACCAGTCTTTCACTATTAAACTTAATTGGCCAATTGGGAGAAACAGTTCTGAGACCGGTCTTCCACCACTGATTAAGACTGGGGTGGCAGGTGTTAAGAATAATATTCATTTAGCCTTCTGAGCTTTCTAGACAGACTTGGTGACCTTGCCAGCTCCAGCGGCCTTCTTGTTCACAGTTTTGATGACACCCACAACTTGTCTCATATTGCGAACAGCAAAATCATCCAGAGGTGGATAGTCAGAGAAGCCCTCAACACATATGGGCTTGCCTGGAACCATATCAACAATGGCAGCATCACCTGATTTCAAAAACTTGGGCCCATCTTCCATCTTTTTACCAGACTGGGGATCAATCTTTTCTTTCAGCTCAGCAAACTTGCAAGCAATGTGAGCTGTGTGACAATCCAGGACAGGGTCATAGCATGCCCTGATCTGGCCAGGATGGTTCAGAAAAATCACCAGAGCAGTGAAACCAGCTGTTTCCACTGGTGAGTTGTTTTTGCTGTCACCAGCAACATTGCCACACCAGACATCTTTGACAGACACGTTCTTAACATTGAAGCCCACATTGTCCCCAGGAAGAGCTTCACTCAAAGCTTCATGGTGCATTTCAACAGACTTTACTTCAGTTGTGATATTGACTGAAGCAAAGGTGACCACCATGCTGGGTTTGGGAACACCAGTCTCCACTCAGTCCACGGGAACCATACCAATACCACCAATTTCATAGACATCCTGGAGGGACAGCCACAAAGGCTTGTCAGTGGGGCTAGTAGGTGGGAGGATGCAATCCAAAACTTCAAGCAGTGTGGTTCTACTGACATTGCCATTTTTACGAGTGACCTTCCATCCTTTGAACCAAGGCATATTAGCACTTGGCTCCAGCATGTTGTCACCATTCCAACAAGAAATTGGCACAAAAGCTACAGTGTCAGGGTTGTAGCCAATTTTTTAAATGTAGATGCTGACTTCCTTAAGAATTTCCTCGTATCTCTTCTGGCTGTAGGGTGGCTCCATGGAATCCATTTTGTTAACACCAACAATTAATTGTTTCACACCCAGTGTGTAAGCGACAAGGGCATGCTCATGGGTCTGCCCATTCTTGGAGATTCCAGCTTTGAATTCACCAACACCAGCAGCAACAATCAGGACAGCACAGTCAGCCTGCGATGTGCCTGTAATCATGTTTTTGATGAAGTCTCTGTGTCCAGGAGCATCGATGATGGTCACGTAATACTTGCTGGTCTCAAATTTCCACAGGGAGATATCCATGGTGATACCACGCTCACGCTCGGCTTTCAGCCTGTCCACCACCCAGGCATACTTGAAGGAACCCTTCCCCATCTCAGCAGCCACCTTCTCAATTTTTTCAATGGTTCTTTTGGCAATGCCACCGCATTTGTAGGTTAGATGGCCAGTAGTGGTGGACATGCCAGGCATACTTGAAGGAACCCTTCCCCATCTCAGCAGCCACCTTCTCAATTTTTTCAATGGTTCTTTTGGCAATGCCACCGCATTTGTAGGTTAGATGGCCAGTAGTGGTGGACATGCCGGGGTCCACATGCCAAATCATGACAATATAAACGTGAGTCTTTTCCTTTCGCATGTTGGCTTTGATTTAGTGGTGGCTTCCACTACACTTGTGCCCTCGTGGGAAACCTGTTGTGAAAAACATAGAGCTTATTTTAAATTGTGTTTAGGTCTGGCACTGGTGGATCCCAACATGATGGAAAAGGCCTAACTTAGATAGAGATGACTCATACTCAAGCTCATTGTAAGTTCTTTGGGAAAACTGAGTCCTGTAACTTGTTTCTTTATCTGAGAATCTTGCCATCTCTCCTATCCATTCTGTCTCCCTCTTTAAACCATTTCACCTGAGAAAGCCTCAGAGGAAATCCCATTTGTCACTGGAACCAGCTATCTGCACTTGTGTCTCCATTGTTTTCACAATGCTACTGCAGGTCATTCATCACACACCATCAGAGTTTCAGGCAACTTTCCCAGCATGTACCCTTGCTCATAGGACTCAGGAGCCCAAGTGCTCAGAACTTCACTTGTCACGAAAGCTGTTATGTTCTTGTGCCAGTAGAATGGAGAAATTTTCCATCCTGAGCTGAATGGAAGAGCCTCCAGCTGTCCTCACGGAGACAAGCTCTCCTGAAGCAGAGGCTGTGTGTCCAGCCAGCCAGGAGACTTCGGGAAGCAAGCCACTTCAGGCCGTGAAGTGATTCTAGGCATGACTTAAACCTAGAAGCTGCAGAGCTAAGGATGGTGGCCTTCACCGCAGATGACCCGCGTTCTCAGCTCATCCTTTCCTGGGGCAGAGGGAGGTTAAGTAAGTCCCTCCCTCCCCTGAATGTCACTTCACCCTGTACCCCATTTTACCTTTCAGTGGAGCAAGCATTTATTTAGTCTCGGTGCTGTGCACATCCTGTGAGTGGGTTTTCGTCACTAGCCCTGTTGTGTTATTAATGTCAGTTTAAAGAGGATCTCAATGAGGCTAAAGAGGCACAGACAGGAAGGAGTGTGGCTTAGTTTTGACACCAACTTTATTTTCAGAGCTATTGAAATGGCCAAGTGTTACACTGCATGGGGAAGGGCTTTGAAAGCCATAATCTCACAATGATAAATAATGATGGCAGGACAGCACAGGATTTTACAGTCAAAGAAGACGCTGGCTGTGCAGTTGATGCAGGAGAGAATGTGTTGATCTCCCTCTGCTGGTCTCAGTTTACTCATCTGTAAAATGGACATGATCACATATCTACCTTCTGGGATTATTACCGGGATGGACTGGAGTTGTGTCTTCAAAATCCTCAGTTCTATCTAAGTCTTAGCTGCTCTGCTGCTGTTAGATGCAGGCTGTTAGGTCTTGCTTAAAAATTAGAGAAAACACAGTTTGTTTATAGGCTTTTCCTCATCTTACACATTCCATCTTTCATTCACATTCTATTGCCAGTTAAATACAAATGCCAGAAAGCTGATTACTATCATCAATTTTTAACAAGAACATTGTGTAGTATGTGTGACAAACGTACTCAAGCCTCTCTATCTCGCAACCTGAGTGAATGAAATTCCACACCCAACACCTCCATAAATAACCTCCTCCAGCCCCGCCTGCTCTCTGCCAACCTCCGACACAGCTTCTTGGGTTCCGCTCTCCCACTCCTACCTTTACATTCTGCTCTGCTTTTGTGCCTTCTCTGTTTCTTGGCTCTAAACTGCCAACTCCTCCCCAGCTCGCACCTCGGGATGGTGCTCCTCTGTGTCCTTAACTGTGGGGCTCCCGTCTTCTGTTGGCACAATCATTGTTTTAGCAATGATTCTGGTTTCCACACTCTTTTTGGTCTCAGGCCCAAACTTCTGCTTCTGAGACTCGCAGGGGTCCACCCTGTTGTAATTGATGGTGGAGAGCTTTGGCTTTACTCAGGCTAGTGTTACCGCATTTTCTCTTACTCTCCGTTTTTAGTTGTCTTGCAGGGATGGGTACCAAGCAAAATAGCAATTGAGGCTCAGATTGTGTCTCTCAATGTCAGACCTCCACATTTTCCCAGAAAGCCAGAAGTTTTGGTAGTGTAGCTAAATTCCTGTCCACATAGATGAATCATTCGCTTTTGCCCAACATGTGGCCTCGGGGACACATGGCCTGGGATTCCTCAAGCAAGGAGCAGCATTGTTTGGTTTGCAGACAGGGAATGACTATGATGCAAATATACATTTTCTAAATAAGCACACATGGGAGACTGAATAGCACCAGAAATAGGTGATCATAGCTCTGAAAGTAAAGTCGTTGTCAAGCTTTTTCAAGCTTGCATTGAAATTGGACCAGGCAAAGTCTATTTGCTATTAGTAAGTTTTAGTAATAAGGAAAAGACAGCAGGTGATCAATCTCTTTCAGGCCAGCAAAGAGCGCTTTTCCAAATACCTTTTTCTCAGCAACTGCCAGGGTTCCCGCAGGCCTCCTCTCACCTCTCCTCTCCAGCAATGGAGCCAACTGGAAATTGCATAATCCACAGAAATGTTGCCCAGGCTGAGGATGGAAACCCAGCTCAGCCACTGACACATGTGTGTGCCAAACACTAGTTAACTTTCACAGCTGTTGGCAATGGAGATGACAAACCTAAAATCTACCTTTTGGGAGAATTAAAAGAGCTACAATAGCTTATATAATGTACTCACATAAACTATATATATATATATATATATATATATATATATCACACTACCCCAAAGTATGGCACCTTAGCATTTGAGAAAAGTTACAAAAGCAGGGAAGGAAACTTTTGCTTATCCCTGATGCTGCTGCCCAGAGCCAGTCATGAAACCCTCATGCTGGAGGTGGCTGCCCTCTACCCTGAAAAAAGCAATGTCTTCTCTCTAAGGACACAAGACCACCAAGAAGAAGCTAAGCCAACAGAATGTGCTAAGCCCCCAACCCCATTCATTAGCAGCAGGTCACACATGCGTTGTCC
This sequence comes from Octodon degus, assembly GCF_000260255.1. Lineage (NCBI taxonomy): Eukaryota > Metazoa > Chordata > Mammalia > Rodentia > Octodontidae > Octodon > Octodon degus. The sequence continues at coordinate 3,402,913 of NW_004524663.1, read as the reverse complement.
AGTCAAACTTGTGAGCACCACTCCTTCACCGCACTTAGTACACATGCATACAGATCTCCCTGTTTCTTTGGGTTTTCATCTTCTGGAGGATCCTGTGTCATATCAAATGTCTGTTAATTTTTGGACTTCTATTCGTCTGTCTTTTGTTCTAGGGCCCTCAGTCAGGAAGCTATGGGTGGGTGAAGAAATCTTTCCTTTCCTGTGGGGCCCTTGTGTCTCCATAAGGCTGTGTAACACTTCCTTTCATCCTCACATTGTTGAACCACTTCATGTAAATGTTTTGTTGTTCCCAGACATCCTTTAGAATTTTATCCTGATGCCAGTATGTTTAACAAGATTTAAATATTAATGTATAAATGTGTGAAAATATGTCATGGTGCCCCAGAAATTTGCACAATCTTTGTGGTTTTGTGTATCAGTTAAAAATAAATTTAAATTACAAAAGAAACCCATGTTGTTTTATAGTTACTAGAAAGTAGTATTGTGTGAATGGTGAGGAAGGAAAGCTTTTCAATCCAAAGGGAGATTACCTGCCTGAGAAAGTTACTTTCCCAATCAACAATCATGACTAAAAATAAACTTGGAAGCTATGTAAAATGAAAAAATATTAATAAGTAATATTTTCTATTGCTGGGCATGGTGGCACTTCCTGTAATCCCAGCATTTATCAGGCTAAGCCAGGAGGATTGTTGTGAGTTCAAGACCAGCCTGGGCTAGAAAGTAAGCTCAAGGCCAGACTGAACCACATAGTGATACCCTGCCTCAAAAAAAAAAAAAAAAAAAAAAA
>NW_004524663.1:3395822-3402026 GCF_000260255.1 Octodon degus | reverse complement strand
AAAGTGATACCCTGCCTCAAAAAAAAAAAAAAAAAAAAAAATCTGTCAAAAAATGAAGCTGTCCATTTAGAAAAAGTATGATAAAAGTGTTCTCCTTCAGACATTAAAGGGTTATGGGATCTGTTTTGATCGATTGTATGTGTGCATCTCTTAACCTTCCAGTTCTTTCCATCACTGCAGCTTGTCTCCCTAAGTCTGTCCAGTTGGGCTGGCTGTGGCATTACTCCAACTCTACTTTCAAAATTTCCGTTGGCCCTAAAGGCCCCTTGCCTTGTACATGTTCTCATCTGGTTTTGTGTGAGCTGAGCTATTTGCTCTAGCAAATGCATCTAAATGATCTCCTTAGCAAGAAAAGTGTTGTTGACAGGATTATTTCCTCCTCAGAAAAATGCCCCTATTGTGTTTGATGACTGGGAGCTTTAGGCTTGGTCTGTCAGTGACTACATTTTCTGCAAGTAAATACTACATTTTCTTAGGAAAAAGAGGCTGTTAACTGTGAAAATACCACTTTAATTAGTCTTAGTCTGACAGTTCTCCAAATATGTTTTTCTTTAACCCATAAAGTATTTGAATTTATTTCAAAGTTCAATGCCATACTGTCTCAGTTACTTTTCCCTTGTTGCTAAGACCAAACACTCACCACCCAAAGTTAAAAGGGAAAAGGTTTACAGAGATTTCGGTCTATGACTCACTGCTCCAAGGCACCACAGAGACAGTGCAGGGGAGAAACAGCTTATGGTGGGCAGAAGGGAGCAAAGACCATCACAGCTTTTTCTGGCCCTAACATAGCATCCAGGCTACCAGGATTAGGTTGGTGCCAAACCAATCCTTTGCCTGATTTGGTAGTGACCCCCCTATCACCCTAGCACCCTTAGATCTATCATGGCACCATGAATCAATGACACACTCTAGATTCAGCTGCCTCTGAAAAAGCCCCATCTATGACTGCATGGGACTCCAAGGAGACATCTGGACACAGCCAAAACACATACAAATAACACAGCTGTCAGACACAGGCAGAAGTGAAAACAGGAAGAAAGAGTGGCACTCAGTGCTGTAGCTGCTATTGTCAGTCAGTTTAACTCCAGCCGTCCTAGCTCCACCCCCAAGACAAGGAATTTTCTCCTTTTAAGAGTTAGCAGCATAGTGGGCATCCCAACTCACCTCTTCTCATGCCCATTGGAAATTCTCTGTGATCCTTCTCCAAGAAAAACCATTACAATAACGCTCTAAGTTAATTTGACCCAAATTTCTGGACATTTTATTGGTAGACTTGGCAGGGGTGGGAGGAATGTATTAGTGTTAATGCACACATAGAATAGCACTAAAATCCTTCACCTCTTTTGCATGGACTTAGGAGTAACATAGACCTGCCCTGGTTCTGCTGTGCAGCTGCGGTACATAGTATGGTACAATTAAAATGATACTAAATTACTAAATGTGTGTGACTTTAGATCATTTGACCAAAGGGAGAGTTTTTTTAATCTTTCAAGGACCTGCTGAAATGTCCCTATCCTGGGATAGAGGTATTTCAGGAGTCCCCAGTCACGACCCCTGGCAGAGTACAGGGGGCTTTTTATGTCTGCTGCATGGATCTCAACAAAAAGCATTACAGTGACCTCCTGCCTGCACCTCAGATAGATTGTGAGATCCCTGGAGGGGCGGGGGGGGGGGCTGCTTTGTCCAGCACTGCATGCCAGTACCCAGCACGATGCCTCCTACAGCGTGTGCTGAGCCCGGGAAGAGTGAGTGTGACATACTGGTCAGAGTTCCGAGTAGGTCTCGAGGCTTTTCTCGTGTGGTCCCTTCTGAGAAGGCAGTTACGACCATTATCCCCACTTTAAAGATGAAGAAACCGTGTCTCAAGGAGTAACGTGCCTGTTTATTGTAAGTAAATGAGTAAAGAGAGAATTGAAGCCCGTGTTCTCAACCAGTGCTCTGGAATGGAGACCATTCGAATGTGTTAAGGAACTGGGCCATCCTGGCTTTGGGTGGCTCTCTGTGGGTCAGTGCTTCTGTCACGTGACAAGGGTAAACTATTGTGCTTCCTGAGATTATCACTCTCTTACTATCCTAGTCCCAGGGATGAGGTCCCTTCTGAGTTAGGGCCTAGGAACAGTGGAATCTATGGGGCATTCATAGGGGCAAGCACAGCTGGGCAAACGGGACACCTTCCTAGATCTCCATTTCTTAAAGTATGATCTTTAAGACTTAGCAACATGGTTAAACAAGATTACAACTGGTGCTGCACTAACTTATGGATAGCTATCAAAAAGAATAATAGAGGCAATAGTGTTTGCTTCTAATTTCTTCTAAATGTTTACTCTTTCTCAAGGCAAAGTACTGTTTACAGCTATGTGTTAATTTACTCTAAAATCAGCAGATTCTTAAGTGGCCTGACATCTTTTTATGGTTTTCTGGGGGAAATAATGAAATAGTTGCGCTAACCTAATGTTGGTATTTGTTCTAACATTTTGAGAAATAAACCCCTGTTCTGGAAAGGAACTGTGCCCTTTTCATGTGCTTCACATATCTGTTTTCCAAGGGTGTTCCAAATAGGTTGACTTTAGATATTTCTAATAAGATAGCTTTGAAATATCACCACTGTAATTATAGGGAGAATTAGTAAATCTCATTAGGTTTGTTGAGTCCAACTTTTGATGGCATAGTAAATCTCAGAAGAAGGGTGGGTGGTAAGTAGATGAAGAGTTTTCTGGATATAATTAACTTCTTCTAACACCCCCACTAGCTATCTAAACATTGCAGTTCTAGCTCAGTACATCGATCAATTTAGAAGTGTTCTGTGGAAACTTCGTGACCTCAAAGGATTAATAAGCAAAACAAAAAATATGCTCTGCAGTTTGAAGGAGACATAAAAGTCTTATTGAAACTTCTCCTTACTTTAATAATATTTTCTATAGTTTCATTATAAGCCAGGCTATATTAAATACTGTGTAAAGTGATATCATAGACTACACTCGAAATAAGTTTAGTTGGATCAAATCTTCATTGATTTATCCTACATGATATTATTATGCTTTGACAGTTCTTGGACAATTATTCATGTAAATCTAGACAAACTCATAAATAATTTTTGCAAATGCCTGTTAACATCAGAAGTAGACTATGAATACCCACAGGGCACAAAAATGCCTGTTTCCCCACCTCTTCATCAAAGTGATTTTTGAAGAGACCAAGCCAATTGTCTTTAGAATATTCTGTATCCCAGATTAGTCTTAGTGTGTCTTCATGGTGAGATTTAATTTGCTTCCCTATCACCTGTATTTCCTGTAGATGTGAAGTTAGACATAAAGATTTGGGTAAATAGAGGCTTAGTACTTTGGGAATAAACTTTGTGTAGCAGATGTTTTCTACTGCACCCTGCTTGTACCCAGAGGCTCACCTTAGCACATTCTTCCTCTGCTGTGCTGATGCCTAGTCCCTCCACTTGAAGATGTGTTTCTCACGTAGTAGTTTTACCCCATAATTAGTGGATAAAATATATTATTTAATTTTAATTTGATTTAACATACTTGTACATGTTGTTGGTCAAATTTCCACTCAAAGGAGTGCCAGGGATTGAACCCATGGCTTCCTGCATGCTAAACGAAATTTTCACTTAAGAGAGGCCAGCTTTTCGTTTGTGTGGAGTAGATCAAGTGGGGCATTTCAGCCTTCCTATTCCCACCAGGCATAGTCCCACTCTGTACAACCCAGACAGTCTTCAAACCAAGGGCACCTGAAATAATTCTGTTGCTTAAACAACCTTAGGGTTTTAGTAGAGCCAAAAAGCTTAAGCCAGAGAATTTTAGGAGGGGCCGGGGAGATGGCTCAGTGGAATAAGCACTTCCCTGGCAAACAGAAGGGCCTGAGTTCAAGCTCCAGTTCTGAAAAAAAAAAAAAGAATAATTGCTAAATTTTAATGAAAACAAGAGACAAGAAAAAAAATCACAGGACTGTTCTACTACAATGCTGTATATGGTTAGATTTCTAAATTTCTGTATAAAAATATGTAATTGTTTATTCCTATTTTTAAAAAATATTTTTAATCTTTTTAATTTTAATTTTTTCTTCATATTCTGTAGGGACTCAAAGTTCAACATATCAATACTTGATGGAAAATACCTGTTCCATGTTATGTCTAAGATGTTTGATATTCAGACAGATAGTGAGCTTAAGCTCAACTGCCTATGTTGTAGGGTAATAATAATAAGTTCCTCTGCTGGAAGGTTAATAACCTAAGCTGGCAGACCAAAAATTACAGAAATAGAAGGGCTGCAATCAAGGACAGCCAACATTTTGGCCCTAGTCTTTCAAGGTCAGTGAGGACTCAGGACATAAGAGAACCTGTACTGTAACATCCTGTAACTCAGTGATGTCCCAAATTTTCTGATCAAGGAGATTATGGGGCCACAGAGGAAAGTGGTCGATGATGTAGAGTGTGCTTAGGGAGAGTCACATGGAGAGAAAACATTCTCTCAGGCTTTCACAGAGAGCAAATGGGTCAGGCAATGGCCATGACTCATCCACATGGCTGACACAAAGGATCTGCAAACTGCGGTACATGGTTATAGGATAAATGAGGGGGATTTGACTGACTTTATCAGATATAAAAGCTACATTTCTTGTTATATAGGTCTTGCTTTATCTTAGTCTTCACCATCCAACAGGAAAGTATAAAAACTAAAGCCATATTAATATGCTGAGCTGTAAAAGACTCAAGTCAGCAGTTTCTGACATTGCCAGTCTTATGGATAGCCCACTACTATTATGGACTACTAGGCTATCTTGGAATATTTTGCTGAATTCACACACCTACAATATTTAAATGACAATGGAATACCCTTCTCTGACAAAACTAAACAAAAAAGGGGGACACAAATGAACGACCATTTTGTATCTGTATATTCAAAATAGGATAGATATACAGCTACTATCTCTTAATTCAGTGAGTAGAAAGATTTGTTCTAATAGTGTTTGTGGACAGAACATCATGTCTGCATCTTGTACAATGAATAACCACTAAGACAACAATATGCAATGTATTAATTCTTGAAACCGTCCTAGAAAAAAAATTAAAAAATAAAAAAAATTTAGGCATAATTTTACTCTTATTTCCTTTTTTAATGATAAGCCATGCATTTACATGATGTAAAATTCAAAATGCATAAAGAGAAAACATTGAAGAGACTGTTCTAGTTATGTATTGCTGGGTAGCAAACCACCCAAAGTAGTGGCTTAAAGCAGCGGTGGCCTCATATCCAGTAATGAATCTGGTAGTGAACGCAGGGCTCCAGTAGCCATTTCTTGGTTTCAGGGTCTCTGGCAGTTGCTGTCATGTGGTAGCTAGAACTGAGAAGAGGTGGTGGTTTTTTTGCTTGTGGGTCTGCTGCCTAGTCTTAGAAGGCAGGGAACAGCTGGGGACAAAGGCAGCTGAGCTCTTTGGTCCTCTCTTTCTGTCCCTCACTATGTGGCCTCCCCACTGGTGGCCTCTGGTTACCAGCCTTCTTGCCTTAAAAGTATATGTCTCTTAGAGTGACTGTCCCTAGGGGAACCTGCAGACACTACACACCCTTTCCAAATACAGCCTCAGACTTCATGCAGCACTATTCCTTAGGTATTTCATTTATGGGGCAATGACCACTGCCCATGAAGCAGGGAAAGGACCACAGGCTCCACCTCCTGGTGGCAGGAGGGGCAAGTAATTTTCAACTGTGCTTCAAACTGCCTTGTTTTCCAATGTAATCCTTTTCCAGTCACTCAGATCACTTTCTAATGCAACCAGTGTCCCTAGTTTCTTGTGAAGAATTTGAGAGATGCTCTATAAACAATATAATCACCTTCTTCCCAGATAGCAATGTGCATATAGTGTTCTGTACCTTCACTTTTTTCCTTAATGATATTTCATGGAGATTGTTTAGAACCATCAATAAAATAGACTCTCATTTTTAGTATCAAGTTATACAGATGTATCATAATGTTTATTTCTCCGTTTATTAATGATTAATTTAGGTATTTTCAATCTTTTAATGCTATAAGCAATGATTATTTGAATTGCATTAAAAATATATCATTTTGGGCTGGCCAGACAGCTCAGGGGTTTAAAGGGCCTGCTTAGGCAGACTCAGGGACTGGGATTCCATCCCCAGCATGCTGTGCCAGCCCTGGCCCTGGGGCATGCTGAGATGGTGACTGAGACTGGGC
>NW_004524663.1:3349117-3395717 GCF_000260255.1 Octodon degus | reverse complement strand
ATAATTTTAGATGTGTGTAAGATGTCTGTGTTACAAATTCCTAGATGGAGGATTATAGGACTGTCTCAGTTACTCTTCTCTCATTGCTGGGACAAATACCCGACACCCAAAATTAAGGAAGGATAGGTTTATTGAGCTCACAGTCAGTAGAGGTTTCAGTCTGTACTCAGCTGGCTCCAAGGCAGAGTGGCACATGGCAGAGGGGAACCCTTCATGGAGGAGGCCAAAAGCAAGAGCAAAGGGAGTGGCAGCAGCTCCAGCAGCCAGCTAGTCTCTCTCCCCTCCTTGCATTGTAATGCAGATTACCTGCCACAGGGCAGGTACAGAACCCATACCCACAAAAAAAAAAGCAACATAAACTCCAAAAGCCACCCCATGACTGCATGAGGCTTTAGGGGGACAACTAGACACAAACTATAGCAAGGACTATAGCCATAAGAATCCCATTTGGCAGACACTGCCACATGGGTCTCCTCAAGATGTGCACTCGTGGCAGTCCTGCCATGAACCAGGCCAGCTGCTCCATACTCTCACAAAACAGGATGTTCTCAAATGTTCTGATTTTTCCTAAAATTACTCTTTAATTGCATCTAGTTTTCATGTGAATTGTTTTTTGTGAGTCAGTGTGAAGATTTTACTTGTCTATGTTTAAGAACCACTTGTTTTCTTTCAACACCTATGAAGGGCTTAAGATCATTTTAATATCAAACAAATTTTGCAATGCCTGAAAAGATAAGAGACATCACCTTTTTTATAAACCAAAAGCCCTCTTGACAACTCCAAAAGCCCCCTTCCCCAAATCCTGGAAGTGAGTGACCAGTGCACACTTGGGTTCATTGTGCTTTCTGGCTTTATGTTGCTTGGACCACCCTGAGATTCGCAGGTGGGCAAACGATGCTTATTTTCATAATGGTATCTACTCTTTACCAAGAAAGGTTCTTAATTTATAAAGATTTTTTTCACTACATTTGGGGCTTCATATAAAAATCTATTTCTGTAAGCCTTCCCCTAACATTCAGATTTAAAATGAATGCCTTGTCGTCGTGCTTTGTCTACCTTCTCAGACTTCCTTTCAACATTCTACTTCTATCGTCTCCTCCTCCCTTCCAGCCGATGTTGTACTGCATAGATTCACTGCATGTATGACAGTTTTGTTGTGTATAGTGGCAAGCAGAGAACTACAGCAAGACTCTGTAGGCAAGGGAGAGAACAAATTCATGTGCTTCAAAAGCCACCTGTCCTGGAGCCAGAAAACCTGCCATTTACTCTGGACAGCTTTCAGAGAATCGATTTCCTCAGCTGAAAATTAGGATAACACAAAACCATGTTGTTGTGAAGAGGAAGAGAATGTGCTCAAATTTCATTTCTGAGTGGGTGCTATGCCCAGGTGTCTATATGTTCTCTCTCTCTCTCTCTCTCTCTCTCTCTCTCTCTCTCTCTCTCTCTCTCTGTAAAGATATTCACTAATTTTCCAACTCAGTGACACTGAGATTTCTTCAGGTTGCTGTACCAAGTTGCAAATGGCTTGAAAGGACTGAAGTTTATTCTCCCAGTTCTGTAGATCAGAAGTTTGAAATCAAGGGATCAGCAGGGCTGGTTCCTTCTGGAGTCTCTAAGGGAAAATCAATTTTATGCCTCTCTCCTAGCTTCTGGCAGCCACTCACAATTCTCTTACTTTTCTTGAGACAGGATCTTGCTACGTAGCACAGGCTGGCCTTGAATTTGCTTATGTGACCCAGACTGGCCTTGACCTCATGCTGATCATTCTCCTTAGCCTCTCGAGTCACAGTTTTTCACATCCTGTGGCAGGTGGATATGTCACTTTAATCTTTGCTATGTTTTCTCATAGCATTTCCCTCCATGTATCTCTGTGTCTTCTCCTTTTATGTCTCTTACAAAGACACTTTTCACTGAACTCGGGACCCACACTAAATCCAAGATGATTTCACCTTGAGATCCTAAATCTAGCTACATCTATAAAGACCCTATTTCCAAATAAAGTCACATTTATAGGTAATGGAGGGCTTAGATATTTTGATATATCTTTGGGAGCCACCATTTAATCCAGTACAGGGAGAAAGCTGAAAGAACTGAATCCAGTTACTTTCTGATTTCATGTCCAATGTACTTTGGACTCTCCTATCCTCCCTCCCTCTGAGAAACTACTGTGCAAGTGTTGAAAATCATGTTATGATCTCTCTATTCTCCTGGGGTTATGTGGTTCTCTTGCTTGTAATTTATGCAAGGAAGTGGCTTGAGTACCTGGAAGAAACCACTGACTATAAAATTTTTCCTTTAGTGATACAACATCCCCTGCCTAAATAATTTTCAAAAATAACCTGGGTTATACACCCAGGATGTGCTAAATCATCCAAGCTTATAACTGACATTTATTGCTTATTATTTATTATGTGAAGGGCTTGTGCTAATTGCTTCATATACATCATGTCATTTAAACCTAGCAGACAGTGACTATTACCACCCCCTCTTTTTTTTCACAGAAGAAATAAGTTCGAAGATGTTAGAGACGAGGTCTTAAATCATACAGCCACTAAATCATAGAGCACAGACTTAAACCCAGGTGATCTGCACACTCTGGAAACAATGACAGAGGAGTCTGCCATGTCACCGCTGACCCCCAGTCAGATTCCCCACCACTATTCTGGCCCCACCACGGTTGAATTTCACAAAGACTTGCTCACCACCATTATCCACATATTTCCAGCTGGAACGGATAGGGTGCTCAGAAGTTTCTCTGTGTCTCTGCTTTTCTTCATTTCATTTCGGGAGTAACACTGTTCAGAGTTATTTGGAACTCTTGAATGAAATTACTTGAAACATGGGCTCAGCTTTTAGGAAAGAATTAAATCCAGGGCACTTCCTCTCTATTGCTATGATTACAATCCCTTTGGTCTGGAGTTGCCCTGTGCATTCATTGCTGAGAACAGTCGCTTTCAATTTGTCAGTACATTATAATGTGATTTTGCTAAACAAAACAAAACAGAACAAAACAACCCATCATTTCTCTCCCATTACAAAGACTAAATTTGTTTTTGTTTGTCTTCAGTGTAAAACAAATTTCCCTTCAACAAGGTAATATAATAAAAAGCTGCATAACTCTGAGAAAGGATGTTGCAAGTAAGACCTAGTCAGGACTATAATTCTTTCTCTCTGATTAATATTTTTAAATTATCTTTAGCTCAGTGAGAAAGATTAATCATTAATATGACCCAAAGTCCAAACAAAACTTATTGCTTTAGAATATATTCATTTATTTTTAGTGCCCATGGCAGTTCTTAAAGAATGGCTTTGTAACAATATTTTAACTACTTAAAACATTAACTACCAGGCTGATGGCCCATGTCTTCAGTTAAATGCTAAGCTAAACTTGAGTTGCTATTGTCTGCACTTTTCTGTAATGAAATTCATTAATGATGGCATATTTATAGCATATAGGGAAAAGGTCATCTTTTGTATATTGTCCTCTTTTAATTAACTTGAGATCCTTGAGAAGGAACTTAAGCCAAAGAGTCCTTTGGGTGGATTTGTCCTTCCCCGCTTATAGTAACAATGTCACTTGCCAGCTGTCTTCAACTCTAAAGTAGTCTTTGTAAATCATGGATTTGAGAGATTCCTTGGAACATGTTCTGGGGCTCAGGCATGCAATTGAATTGCGTTAGGGTGAGCAAGACTAGGAAACAAAAGCAGGAACGAGCAAGAAGGAAAAGACTGGCCTTCTTGCCACCTTGCTGAGCAACTTCTTACCCTCTGCATTAGACACCAGCAGCACAACAGGGCAAGAAGAAGCAAGGGTCATGGGGGAAGTCACAGTACAACTGGAAAGTGGTGTGTTCACAATTTTGAAAGCCGTAATACAGAAAACCCTAATGGTTGTACATAAAGATTCTACTTCATTTTTTTGTTTCTCTCTCTCTCTCTCTCTCTCTCTCTCTCTCTCTCTCTCTCTCTCTCTCTCTCTCTTTCTCTTCCTCCTCCTCTCTCTTCTTCTTTCTTTTTTTGCAGAACTGGGGATTGAACTCAGACCCTTGTACTTGCCAGGGAAGAGCTTATTCTACTGAGCCATCTCCTTGGCCCAAGATTCTACTTTGTTATTTGGAATATTTGTGTGAACAAAATAAACATTTGATGATTCTCGTTCAATATATTGTTCAAAGATTTTCTGTAAAATTGAAGGAACAACAATGTCTTCCCTGTGTTTCTGTATACTGTGGACTTAACTGACAGTAGTGAATTTTGTGAATTTCCTGAATACCTCGATGTGGAAGCTATTACAGTATTTTCCTTATATAATGGTGAAAGCTAAATAGCAGAGAAATTTTTTTTCTTTCTTTCTTTTTTGATATTTTTTAGGGAAGGGTCTACAGGATGTTCAGGGTCTCACTACTAGATCAGATTCATAGTGACCTGTCTGTTTAAAGCCTCCCAAGAGCTGAGATTGCAGGTGTGCACCACCATGCCTGCAATTGAGACTGGTGCACCACTAGTCTCAACTGCCTCCTCAGCATGCCCCGAGGACGGGGCTCACACAGCAGGCCCAGGGATGGAACCCCCAAACCCCTATGCCTGCTTGCAGGTTCTTTAATGGGCTGAGCTATTTGGCCAGGCTTTTTTTGTTTGTTTGTTTTGCTTTGTTTTTGTTTTTTAAGAGCAGAGAATTGAAGCAATTTCCTCAAGGTCAGTTGGAGATCAGGAAATTTTTGACTCCAAACATCTTATGGGAAAAAATTATATGGCTGCTGTCTCCTTTATTTGTGCCTTTGTTAATGATTGGTTTTTCTTTACATCTGGATAAAATGAATCTGAAAACCTCTTTCAGAAGAACGAGGTTTTTGATGTTTTTACTTTCAGTAAACTCATTCTACAATCCTTGAATCCAGGTCTTTTAAGTTGCTCATCAAGGTGGGGAGGCTTGAACATACATGAATACTATTCTGATGCTCAGTTTTTCAAAATGCTGCACCAATTGTGGGCTGTGAGGATAGCACTGTATCATCAGGTTATAGTGTTCAGTTGTCCTAACACTCCTATAACCTGTCCTGCACTAAGGAAAGGATTTCACACAAAACATTTGCAACACTCAACTCCCATGATCCTGTTTCTGCTCTAATCTTGTCTCATACAGACTGGAGGTTGTAGAGCCCATATGGCTACTTTTTAATAATCCCTGGAAGGTTTGCCAGGCCTCACTTCCCTTTTAAATCTGAAAAATTTCACACCTCCTTTAACTCTAGGTGATGGATCATATTTAACTCAGCGTTTTATTTCATATATTCCCTAGCTATATTTTCTGAGAAAGAGTCCATCACTCATAGTTTTTTTTTCAGAATTCTGTGTCTTTGAACATCATCCAAAGGCTTTTTAGTGTGTTTGGTGATTTTTCCTTAGGGGTGTAACTTTTGTGCCCAAGGATATTGACTAGGCCAAATCCAACTCTAGTGCTCTACATGGACTATTAAAGGATGCGAAATAAGCCTCATCAAATCCTCACTGGGATTGTTGAAAACTCTAGAGAAACTATAAAAAATCAAAAACAAAATTTGAAACTTAAAAGTGGCTGGAAAATAAAGATAAATTACACACAGAGAAGCTTACTGTTAAAATGTCAGTAAACTTCCTAACAGCATCGACAGAGGCCTAAGAGTAATATAATTATTTCCGCACTGAAAAACAAGAACCTATTTCTCCTTCCTTTTGTGTCCAAAGTGTACACCCATACGTCCCAGACATTCGTGTTTCCAGTACAATGATCATGCGATTTTGTTTAGGTCGATCAGCGAGGTTTACATTAAACATGATTTGCCTTCCATGTAGGCATCTTAACTTCATCCTCTGAAAACATGGAAGATCTTCACATCCCCAGCATTCTGAAAGTTCACAGCGCTAGGCCTTGGCATGAGTCTATTTTCAGCCATACCTCTGAGAATTTTGAGAGCCATTAAATCCAGAAACTCCTGCATTTCAGTGTAGGAATTTTTCTTAAAATATTTCTTTAATTTTTTTCCTCACTCATTTTCCTTGTTCTCTTCTTATAAAAGTCTACTTCTGCAGATAGTGGCCTTCCTGAACTATTTATACAATGTTTAATAATACCATGCAATATTTTATATTTTCTATGTGAAAGACATATATAAATATAAATGTTATAATATTTTCTCCTTTTCTTTCTCATGGCCTTTTATTCCACTTTTAACCTTGACTTCTAAACTTTCTATGAATAGCTTCAGTTTTGCTGTCGTAGTTTCAATTTCCAAGAGCTTTCTTATCTTCTCCAAATGTTCCTTTGAAATGGCATTCTGATTTTGTTTCTTGGATTGACTGTCACTGATTATCTCTTTAAAGATATTAGTAGTCCTTTCATGTTTCCTTCATAGTTTATTCTTCCTCCAAATTATTTTTTTCTCTTTGTGATGTGCTTGCTCTTTATTTTCTATATTAGAGATGTTCTTCATCTTCCAGTAGTACTTAGGTGTCTGTCCATGTTTAATTGTGAGTGACTAAAAAGCTGATTAGAGTACCTGATTGAGTTTCCTGGACCATTTTTTTGAGGAAAACTTGACATCAGGATTTTTTTTCCTCTTGGGCAGCTCAGAGATGACTCTTCAACTTTTCCAATTTTTAGGGGAGAAAAAGGCTCACTAAGGATTCTGGAAGCTGAGTGGATGAACTGGGCTTGGAGGCAGAGTCTTTGCCTTCAGTGCCTCCATCCTCCTTTGCTTTCCTGGTTTCTGTGTGGGGCTTATGTCCCTAACCCAGTCAGGGGGACTCATGGTGCCCAATTTACCCTCTCGAAGGAGTGAGGATGGGGATTTTTCTAGGATGGGGAGGAGTCCCCAGAGGCGTGGGATGAGGAGGGAATTTAGGATGATAATGTTTCTCAATAGCTTTCCTAATCCTCCTTGTTTTAAGACATTGTCTTCAGCTCCTCCGTCCAGTACTACCTGGTGTCACCAGTTCCTGGATTCCTGATAATGCTGCAGTCAGAACAGCCAGTGTCAGATCTGACTGTCTATGATTTGCTTGGTCAGTTTTTTATTATTAACATTTTTCTTAAGTTTCTTAAATTTTGTTTTTGTGTCCTCTCCCAATCTCCAGATCCTTCAAGGTTCATATATCCCTAAACAATATTAATTCATAGTATTATTGTGTGGTTCTGCAAAGGCAAAACTTGGATGAGTAAATTCAATCCCTTATCTTTACCTAGAGTTTATTTTTAATTTTAAAGAGAAAAAAAAATAAAGCAAACATTCAAAACAAGATAATAGGAAGATAACAGTGGTTAGCACATTATATCTTGTTATCTTTAAATTACGGGGAAAGCCAGCCAGATAGCTCAGCAGATTAAAGTGCCTGCTTAGGCAGATACAGGGACTGGGGCTCAATGTTTGGCCTGCCATTCTGGCCCTGCCCCCAGGGCATGCTGACAGGCAGACGGGGTGTGCTGGTGCACACCTGTAATCCCAGCATTTGGGAGGTTGAAAACAGGAGAATCAGTACCAGTCCAATCTGTTTAGTGAGACCCTGTAGACCCTGTAATAAATACAAAAAATAAAAATAAAAACAAATAAATTACTCGGAGTATAAGATTTTGGCATTTAATTGTCCAAGCAATATTATTATAAAACTTTCTTTTCAATGAACCAAGAGAAATTAGTAGTATGACAATCTTAATAAATATTAATGTATTTTTTTCTTTTCTTTTTCTCTTTCCCCCATCCTAATTTCTCTTTCCTTCGAATAGGTTCTTCCCCATGATATAATGTCTATTGTACCTTTTGGATCTTATTTATCAGCTTCTCATACTAGGGAGACAATACAATGTTTATACATGTTTTTCTGGTTTCTTTCTCATAGAAGTTCCTTCCTCAAGTTGTATCTATTGACCCATAAAAATCCCCAGTTTATCCATTTTTATGGCTGAGTAGTACTGCATTGTGGTATAAAAAGACCACACATATTTTTATCCATTCCTTGGTTGATGGGCATTTAGATTGTCTCCAAGATCTAGCTATTACAATTTGCACACAAACATGGGTGCACATTTGTCACTGTGGTAAGATACTCCTAATTGTTCGGAGAAGATACCCAGAAGGGGAAGAGCAGAGTCAAATGGTCCCTCTAATGATAGTTTTTGAGAAATCTCCACACTGATTGCCACAGTGCTTGCTCCTACCACCAGTGAGTAAGGGTTCTTTTTTCTCTACACCCTCTCCAGCATTTGTTATTGGTTGATTTCTTGACCATAGCCACTCTTTCTGGAATGAGATAGAATCTGTGTTATTTTAATTTGCATCTCTTGAATTACTGGTATTGTCAAACATTTTTCATACATTTATTTGCTATTTGAATTTGCTCATCTGAGAAGCGTATATTTATCTTAGAGGCCTACTTTTTTATTGGATCTTTAAATTTGAGGGATCTGATATTTTTTAGTTCTTTATATGTTCTCAACAGTAACCCTTTATCTGAAGGAAGTCTGGCAAATATTGTTTCCCACCTTGTAGATTGTCTCTTCACTTAGTTGTTGGTTTCTCTTGCAGTGCAAAAGCTTTTTAATAAGATGAGATATCAATTGTTGATTCCTTGTGATATGCCCTATGTGATTAATGTTCCACTCATAAAGTCTTTGCCTAAACCGATGGCTTCAAGAGTTTTAACTATTCTATCTTCCATCAAATTTAATGTTTCTGTTTTAATATTTAAATATTTGATCCATTTTAAATTGTTTAGTACATGATGAAAGATATGAGTCCAATTTTATAATCTTTGGCATGTTCAGGGCATGTTTTTCCAACACCATTTATTAAAGAGACTATCTTTCTTCCAGTGAACACGATTGGCACCTTTGTCAAAGATAAGATGGCTGAATATGTCTGGAGTTGTTTCTGTATCATATCTGTTCCATTGATCTTTGGGTCTGTTTTGTTTTGTCTTATTGTATAATTTCAGGTCAAGAACTTTGTTGTTCCCTGCCTTGCCTTTGTTGCCTAGAATTGCCTTTGCTATTCTAGGTCTCTTCTGGTTCCAAATGAATTTTAGGAACATTTTCTCTAATTCTGTGAGATAGGCTATTAGAATTTTGATCAGAATGCATTATATCTGTATAAGTTTTGGAAGTATGGCCATTTTCACTACATTAGTTCTTATACCTGAGAGAAATAGATATCTTTCCATTTTCTGATCCTCTTCAATCTCTTTTTTCAGAGTACTGTAGTTTTCAGTGTAGAGGTCTTTTACATCCTTCATTAGGTTGATTACTAATTTTTTAATGCTGCTATGAAAGGTGTAGTCTCCCTAATTTCTCTGTGAGTTTGTTATTCGTGTACAAGAAGGCTGTTGATTTTTGAGTGTTGACTTTGTATCTAGCTATGCTACTGAATTTGCATATTAAATCTAGTAGATTTTTAGTGGAGTTTTTTGCATCTTCTCTATAGAGTATGATGTGATCTGCAAGCAATGATAAGTTAACTTCTGGCTTTTCTATTGTTATTCCTTTCATTTTTTTTCTCTTATCTAATTTCTCTGGCTAAAGTTTTCAGGACTATATTGAATAAGAAGAGAGACAATAGACATCCTTGTCTTATTCTTGAATTTGGAGTGAAAACTTTCAGTTTTGTCCATTTAGTATGATGTTGGCTGTTGGTTTGTCAAAGGTGACTTTATTAGATTGAGATAAAGACCATCTATTACAATTTTCTATAAGGGTTTATTTATTTATTTAAAGATAAGATCTCACTATGCAATTCAGGCTGGCCTTGAGGTCACTTTGTAGCCCAGGCTGGTCTCAAACTCTCAACAATTATCATGCCTCAGCCTCCCAAGTGCTGGGAGTATAGCCATGTGCTACACGCCTGGCTCTAAAGCTTTTTCTGCATCTATTGAGAAATAGATTTTTTTTTGGTCTTAGGTTATGTTAAGGTGATGTATTACATTTATTGATTTACATATATTGAACCATCCCTGCATTCCTAGCTTGACTCTCACTTGGTCATGGTGTATAATCTTCTTGATGATTTGCTTCATTCTATTTGTCAGTATCTCGTTGAAGGTTTTTGCATCTATTTTCATTAGAGAGACTGGCCTGTAATTCTCTTTCTTAGTTGTGTCCTTCTCTGGTTTTTGTATTGTAGTAATGCTTCCTTTCAGGAATGAATTTGGGAGTATTGCTTCCCTTCCAATTTCATTAAAGAATTTGAGAAGTAGTGTTAGTTCTTCTCTTGCAGAATTCAGAAATGAATCCATCATGACCTGGACTTTGCAGTGTTAGCAGGTTTTTAATTACAACTTGACTTTATTGATTGATATTGGTTTACTTAGAATTTTTGTATCTTTTTGAATCAGCTTTGGGAACTCATGTATCTAGGAATCTGTCCATTTCTTCTGCATTTTCTATCTTATTAGAATATGAGTTGAAAGCAGGTGCAGATGATCTTCTGGATTTCCACAGGGTCCATTGTGATTTCACCTTTTTCATTTCTAATTGTGTGATTTGAGTCTTTGACTTTTGTTACCTTTTTTGATAAGGTTGCATAAGCATTTGTCAATTTAATTTAATCTTTCAAAGAACCATCTATTCAATTCATTGAATATATATATATATATATATATATTCTTCAGTGTGTTAATTTCTTCTTTAACCTTATTATTTCCTCCCTCATATGAGATTCTGCCTTAGCATTTACTTCTTTTCTTGAAGTTTGAGATTCACCATTTAGCTGTTTATTTGCAGTTGCTCTGTTTTCATGATATGAGTATTTACTGCTATACATTTCCCTCTTAGGACTGCTTTCATTGTTTTATAAGATCCAGTGCATTGTATTGTCACTATCATTTAATTGTAGAAACTATCTAATTTCTTCTTTAATTTCTTCTGTGACCCATTGGTTGTTCAGGAAGGTGCTGTTTAATTTCTACATGTTTATGAAGTTCTTGTGGTTTGTTTTACCATTGATTTCCAATTTCATTGCACTATGGTCTGACAATATGCATGGGATAATTTCAATTCCTTTGTATTTACTTAAGCTCAGAATTTTAATCTAGAAATTGATATTTTATTATCCTCTCCTTTGTGAATGCTTTCAAAGACCAACAGAGCTGACCTTTCACAGATCTTTACTGGAAAAAAAAAGTTACAAAAGGAGGTATTTCAAAAATAAGTAAATAATCTTAAAGTAAGAAATGGAATGCAAAAAATCAATAGGGCACCTGGTGAAGACTCCTATGGGTGCTACCTCCAGTGCTGCTATTGCCTTCTTGAAAGAATGTGGTGGTGATTTCAGCTCAGCTTGGAAACTTAGCAGGAATGCACAAGGCAACTTCCACTGTGATCATTTCCACAGCTAGAGGGAAACAGGCCAGCACCACCCTGACCACCATGAGAGAAACACCAAGTCCAATCAGGTAGTCAGATGTCTAATCTAAACCTGCTACGAGTACCTGAATAAATAAAGCTTTCAAGTAACAAATTTTAAAAGTATACATAAAGTTGTAAAATCAATAATTTTAAAAGCAACCTTCCCAATGTGGGGAAGAATTATTGGAGCTTTTGATTATACATAAAGCAAGTTATCTCACTTAGAAATTTCTTCTCTGTTCCTGTATTTCAGAAATGCTTTTTTAAAGAAAGACATGGACTTGCCCCATGGGTTGTAACCAGGGCCCAAGATCATTTCCTTTGGCTTCTAGAAATATAATCTTGTTGGATGCTGCTTCATATATTCCATTCCATTCCATTTTGTCAGCACCACCTCAAGTGTCATCAAATAAAGATTTCTATTTTCAGCCAGAAGCCATTTCCTACATTGCTATTTTTAAGGTCTAGAGGTTGGTACTTAGAAGGGCATCCCCTCAATAGTTGAGATTTGTCTTTTATTCTGAGAAAACAGCAAAGCTATAGTTTATGAGTTGTTTATGTTTATAGCCCTTGTTATGGCTTATATCTAGAAGTCCCTCTAAAGCTTCATGCAATAGGCAGGATCTTTAGGGTTCCAGGGGCATTCAGTGACCTGTGGCTAGGAGGTGGGGCCAGGTTGGAAGAGCCGGTTTATTGTGGGCAGAACCAGGAAGGTGGAGAAACTCTCCATGTCCTTCTACTTCCCAGGTGCCAGCAGGGAAGCTGGTTTCCTCCTCCCTCGCAGCTCCGTATGGAGCCAGCCAGCTACGGCTGCAACCTCTATAAACTGTGGGCCAAAATATACCATTCTTCCTTTAAGTGTGGGTGCTGGGCATTGTGTTTCAGGAAGGAGCAAGTGGTAAGATTGCCTTTCACCCCAAAGGAAGGCACTTTATGAGTTGTTATTTTAGCGAATAGGCTACATCAGGGATTTCAGCTGCAAGCCTATACCTGTGAAAAACTCAGGTTTCTAGGAAATTTATAGTAGATATTTATATAGTATAGTACTTAAAACAGCATGCTATATTGAGCACTGTAACAATAGAAATCCATTTAGTACATGTGACTACTTTGTAAAGTGCTATTATTTCTGTTGTACAAATAAACAAACTGAGGCCTAGAGAGAACAGATAGTATATATGTATAAGTATACATGTATATGTATATGTATATGTATGTTATGTGTGTATATATATGTATATGTGTGTATATTTGTATATATGTGTATAAGGGTATAGATGTGTGTTTATGTGTATATGTCTGTATATGTGTGTATGTATACATATATATGTGCATGTATATGTATAGACATGTTTATACTTGTACTTATGTACTTATGCATGTATGTGTTTGTAGATGTGTGTATGTATGTTTATATATGTGCATAGATGTGTCTGTGTATATATGTGTATATATGTACATACATGTATGTGTGTATATATGTGTATGTGTGTATATGTATATGTGTCTGTTTATATGGGTATATATGCATGCATATATGGGTATATATGTATATGTGTATATATGTGTGTTTTGTGCATATGTATGTGTTTGTATATGTGCGTATATGTGTGTGTATGTGTATATATCGTATGTATGCTTTAGGTTCACAGATAGTGAATGACAGAGCTACAAGTCGAACCCAGGTAATCGGGCTCCAAAGTCTATGATTTCAGTAACAAAATTACACTATTAGACCTGACCTAACAGTTCTTACTTTCTTGAAATAGCTTTTTTCTTCTGTTAATTACAATACTTAATTTTGTTAATGACAAAGGGATTAAGCTGATGTATCCTTAACTTTTTTTTAAACATTTAAACAGAACGTTTTATTGACTCTCAGTCAACTGAGAGCAATTATCTGCATTTATACTTCTAAGATATTTCACTTAAGGGGAAAAAGAGACGTTTTCTAAGAGGCTCCTGGCGGATGTGCTTGCCTCTTGGCTGGGACAAGGCCTGCTCCCCTGAGCTGTGTGCTTGAGCATCACAGCTCACCGCCGCACGGTGTGTGCTCCGACGCTCCACTTGCTGCCTTAGACTTCTGGCTAGAAAGAAACTTCTTTGAGGCGTTCACGATGTTGGCACCAGCCACCGAGTCAGTTTGCTGAAGGGCTGCAGACGGTGGCGTGTAGGAGCCAGCGCCCAGAGCCTGGGAGCTGACTTGGTCCAAGAAGCCCTCGGAGGACTCCACCGACATCAGGTACGCAGCTTTCAGGTTGTTCTTGGCAGTCTGAACATCTGCAGGGGAAAGGTTTCCGTGAGCGATTGATTTTATTTGGTTATACATCTCCAGCCGCTGCCACCTATGAGCAAGTGTAAATCCCAAAGAGCCCAGAATCAGAGTAGCTGGCATTAAAGGCAGAAACATCAAACGGCTGGTGGGATCCTTTAGCACCTGCCTGGTAGAGGAGGCTGGTGGCCTTGCTGCCCCTCTTGACATGGGGCCCCGTGCCCAGGACATGCTGGAGCACACTGCACGCACTGGCTTCTGCACTTACCATGGCAGCACCTTCTGCCCCAATGCAGCGTGGACTGGGCTGTCTCCATTCTGTTCTCGATTTCACCTCCACAGTATTTGGCCTTTGCACCAGATAAACCAAGCCCACCGCTCATGTTGAGAAACTGCCCAGCAACTTGCTTAAGAACAGGATGACTCACACCAAGTCCAATCAAAACCATTCTTGCACTCATAAAATGGTTCTGCACAAAGTAGTGTAACTCCTTTGATGTCACTTTGCTAATCCTATAGTCAGGACAATATAAGGAATTAGCCAAGGCATTCCCATAAGCAGCAGCATACAAATTTTCAGTGACTCAAGTATGTGAGTTCTGAAAAGCCACAGCTTTGTCAATTCTTAGCTGAGGCTGAAGGTCAGCTACTTCCCAATGACAGAATTCTGGTGCTGTGGTCACGTTTAGCAAGAACTCTATTAAAATCTCAATGTCGTCCCACAGGCACTCCACAGTGTATGCCATGCTCTCACTTAATTTACCACCAGCTCCTTCAATTCCACATGTTATCTTGAAAGATGAAGCACCTTTTGTAGTCAAGGTGGACACTAGGCGCAGCAAGTGAGAGGTCTGTAAGTTGTTGGAGTCTTCATATCGACTGTCGGCTTTAATGTACACACCAAATCTGCTTGCAGGAGCATGGTTTTCTAGAGGGGCAATGACCAAACCATTTGGTAATCTGGTAAACTCAAGGTCCTGAGGATGTAGAGGCACTCCTGCCAGGGAAGTTGCAGCTTTAACTTTGGGGGCAACTTTGAGGGAATAAAATCTCGAAAGGAATCCGGCTCTGGTTAGCAGCTTCATGGCTCAGGCCTCTTTGAAATGGCAGTCACAGCCGATTTAAAAGAAAGCAAGATGGTGGCTCACATCCTTAACTCTACATCAGAAGAATCTCCTTCAAGAAATTTAAGGAAATGTCAGAGTTTGGTTTTATCCTGCAAGTCAGAGTCTATGAATTTTGTGAGCCCCAGTGTTTGTGTTAAAAAGAAGTAGCTACCCAGACAGGGATAACATATGGCTGGAGCTACGATTCCACGGAATAGGTCACTGAGGTGTAAATATCTGTTGATAGGATTTCTTTATTATTACCAAATATAGGGGCTTAGAATACTTGGAAATCTAAAAGAACTGATATTCAACATTTTTAAATCCCCATGTTTTGGTCCTTTGCCTCTAAAGCCACCAGATTAATGAAAATACTGTGACTTGGTTTCTCAGTTCTAAAATTTTTGCACACCATATACACATGCATGCACTAGGCACACCCCTCACACAGAAGTTCAGAAATTGTCCCTGTCACCCTCCCTGTGTCTACTCTGTCAGTAACTGGACCTTTGTTCTGAATACCACCTGTCCCTATTCAGTTTAGATCAAATCATACAACATGTAGAGCTCAATCACACAGATTAATAATGTCAGAGACTTGCAGATGGTAATTTGTAATAGTAGTTTCATGTTTGGAGTGCCTGTCATTCTGGTATTCTGAATATGGGCGGCTTGTCATGACATGCCAGTTACTGCTATGATGTCTCTCGGGTAGGTAGATGTTCAAGAAGAAGTGGGTGGTGAATCAAAGTAAGAGACAGGAAAAAGAGTATTGGGGGACTGTCCTGCTTCAAGGTTGTATATGGTGAGATTTTTGGACTTATGTGCAAACATGAGAAGTATATAATTCTTTATCCTATTTTTAAAATATAATCTAATTTTTAAATTTTTTTATCATATTCTGTAGGGACTTAAAGTTCAACATATCAATACTTGATGAAAAATACTTGTTCCTTATTATGCCTAAGATGTTTGATATGCAGACAGATAGTGAGGTTAAGCTTAATAGCCTAAATTGTTTGACAATAACAATAAGCTTGTCTTCTGGATGGTTAACAACCTAAGTTTGCAGGCCAAAATTAGAGAAAAAGGAGGGCTACAAAAAAAGCCAACATTTTGGCCCTAACCTTTTAAGGTCAATTAAGACTCAGGACATATGAGAACTTGTACTGTAACGTCATGTACCTTGGTAGTGTCTCAAATTTTCTGATCAAGAAGATTATGGGGCCAAAGAGGAAAGTGATCGATGATGTAGACTGTGCCTAAGGAGAGTCACATGGAGAGAAAACACTCTCTCAGGTTTTCACAGAGAGCACATTGGCCAAGCAATGGCCGTGACTCATCCACATGGCTGACACTGACAAAGGTTCTACAATCTGAAGTACAGGATCTCAGGATAAATCCTGAGGGCATTTCACTGACCTTCTCAGACCAAAAAGCTACAACTCTTGTTGCACAGGTCCTGCTTTACCTTGGTCTTAACCATCCAGTAGAAAAGTATGAAGACGAAATATAGGAAGTAAAGCCATGCTGTTATGTTGAGCTGTGGGGGACTCAGGTCAATAATTTCTGACATTGCCAGTTAAACAGAAGACTCAATGCTATTATGGGCTACTGGACTCTTTTAGAATATTTTGCTGAGTTTACACACCTATAATATTCAATAACAGAACTTAGAAAAAATAGGGTATACAGGTAAATGTCCATTTTGTATCTGTGTATTCAAAGTGGTTAGGATAGATATATAATTGCATTCTCTTAATGAATAGAATGATTTGTTCTAATGGTGTTTGTAGATAGGATCTCAAGTCCACATCTTGTACAGCAATTAACCACTAAGAATATATGCAGTGTGTTATTTGTTGAATCTGTACCTCTGATTTGATCTGAAACTGTCTCATTGCTATCTGTTTATCAATAAAATAAAAAAAATAATGTCAGAGACTATAAATGAGAAGCTGAACTGTGACTTCACTGCATTTTTGGGAAATATTTTAGGGTGCAGAATACTTTAGCTTTCCCTTTCTTATGTTAGACCATTCCACCAAGTTATGGAGGAGAAAAACATGCCAGTAGCAGTTAGATCAAGTCACTCAGTGGGCCTCCTGGGCGTCTGGAGTTACCATTGACTACTGTCAGTCTAATTCCATTGCTTTCTATCTCACTCTTGACCATAACTCGTGACCCAGAGCTTTAGCTCCCAGGAGCTGGGAGGGCATTCTACAGAACAGTCTATGCATTCCTGCACTAGTCTGCACCCAGCGTGACACCGTGCTGCCCCTCCTCACTGCATCGGACCCTAGCATCCCAACTGAGTAGTGGTCCACAGCAAGCAGGAAAGGATGCCACCCACCTGCTCTCCGGCTAATATTGTCACAGTTAGTGTCAACACAGGTCACAAAGTTACTTGTGGCCCAGTGTTTTACACAGATGTAGGGGAGAGGCTGTCTTTCTGGTTTTTTCTTTCTCCTGCTTAGCTTTTTTCCTGGCCAGAGTGGAGCCTGTGGAGCAGGATCCAAGTTGTTTCATAATCTTTGTTTCCCTCCAACTTGCAAGGTCTAGTGCCTGCTTCCAGAGGTCGAGTTCTTTCTCTGGGACCCTCATGTACCTCTCATGACAATGGGTTTCTGAGAGTTTGTCTCACTCCTTCAGCTTGCCAGCATGCTGCTATAACCCCTGAAATCCTGCTTTCCTCCCTGTTCAGAATATCACCTCTCTTTGGACTGGCTCTGTAATCTCAGAGCAGCTGTGGATTTCCTTCATCTCAGTGAATATCCCTGAGTAACCTATAACTGGGCTTTAGTTCTTCTAACCATGGGGTTGCAGCTTAAGCAAACCCCTGGGCTGTGTACCACTGAGGATTTGTTGTTCCTTAGATTTTCTTCCACACACATTTTTAAGTACCCACAATTAGTCATGCACAGGAGCAGAGACAGAGCAGACTTGCCGTGTTCTCCCCTCGATATCTCAGCTGCTATTGTAGCTAACGGTTAGTCACTGCAGTTTAGCAGGTTATGGCATGAATGTTTGTGCTCGCCCCTCAAGTTGCATCCTTGCCCTTGAAGCGAAGGTGTGGGAGATGACGTCTTGGGGAAGTGATTATGTCATGCACCAGAACTATCATGAGTAGAATTAGCGTTCTCATGGAAGAGGTCCAGGAGAGACCTCATATCCCTTTGGCGCTGTGAGGATGGCTGTCTAGGAGAAGCAGGCCCTCCCCAGACACCCGCTCTCCAGAATTGTGAGAAATACAGTTGTACTGTTTATAAGACATAGTCCATAATATTGTGTTGTAGCAACCTAAGTAGAATGCAAGACAGCGTAATGCACACTGCAGCGCAGGAAGAGAGACCTACAGGAGGGAGCATTATGACTGAGACCTGAAAACTGGATAGGCTTGGATTTGTTTGCTAGGCTACATAACTATTGCACAAGCTGAGTGGCTTAGACACATGCTGTCTCCCAGTTCTGAGGGCTGGAAGTCCGAGGTCGCACTGTCAGAGGGGTGGATTCTTTCGGAGGGCTCTGAGGGAGAATTTATTCTAGGCCTCTCTCCTAGGGGCGCCAGCTTGGCGAAGCATCACCATGAGCTGGGCCTTCATCTTCATGTGGCATTTTCTCTGTGTGCATGTTTGTCTCCAAGTCTTCTCTTTTCAAAATGACAGTCACATTGACTTAGGGGTTTACCTTGCTCCACGATGACCTCATCTTAGCAAACTTCAACTGCAATGACCCCATTTCCCAAAAAAGGTCACACCGAGGCACCAGGGATCAGGACTTCAATATGAATTTGGACAAACAGAAAGGGACACAATCCATCTCATAACCTAAAGATTTTACCAAGCAGAAAGGAAGAGGAAAGCATTCTGATTCTGATAGAAAGATGACACATGCAAACACACAAGGTGTGGAACTGAGAAGACAGGCAACCAATGTGGAGATGTAGGAAAGTGGGTGGGGAGTGTGGGTTGGACATGGGACAGAGAACCCACATGGGTTGGTTTGAATCTGATTTAAAGACCATGTTTGGCACAAGTATTCCAGGTGTGAATACTTCTGTGAGGCAAAGAGTAATGTACCCAAGGACAGAAAAAAGAGTAGGGCATCTGAGAAGGGCACATTTCTGTAACTGTTCACACTTTCCCAGTGTCAGAGGGTGGCACACAGGGAGACAGGACTTTGGGAGTATCTGTGGGAGGGTTCACATCCCAGTCTGTATCGTGGGGAGGTCACCCCAACTCTTTGAACCTAGTTTCTTGCTCCGTGAATTGGCCATGAATTTGCCCAGAACACCAAAAATGCTTCATGTGACATGGTAGTATTATCACTTCAACCCATCAGCCCAGGGAATTTGATCAATCCAAAACAAAACAAGCAAAACAAAAGATGGCATACAATTTATAGTGCAGGATGCCTGGGTCCAAGAAACTGCTCAGAGTAAGCTGATAAAGAAAAGATGAATGATAGAAAGAGTATCTCTTGGGCCAACAAGATAGCTCAGCAGAACTAAGCATCTGCTTAGGCAAGCACAGGGACGGGGGTTCCAGTCTCAGCACCACATGCCTCACCAGCACCACCCCCGTGTGTGCTGAGCTGGCCACAGAGAGAGCATGGTGGTGCATGCCTGTAAGCCCAGCAATGAGGAGGCTGAAAACAAGAGGATGTCTACAAGTCCGAGTTGCATAGTGAGACCCTGTACCAAATACATAAATAATTTTTTTAAAGTGTCTATTTAAGAATCCATTGCTTTTTAAATGCTCACTGTAAAATGAATACTTACTTTATAGGTTCAGGTTGTCTGAGTTTGGCAACATGAAGAGCAGGCTATATATTTTGCAATAAAAGGCAATCGGAAGAACTGAAGCGACTTCCCTCGCTGTGATGATTCAGACCCACAACAGGCACGTGACGGCCCTGCGGGATGAGGCAGATGGCTCCGGGACACCAGCCGCTTCAGGCAGAGCCCACAGACACCTCCTGCTGGAATGCAGCAGAGGTCTGCGGACAGAGTCTGGAACTGTTTTACCAGCTTGTTTTCAACTGAGTGGCATGAAATGAGTGGGGTTTTGCTGAGTGTGTGTGCTGAGAGAGAAAGAGACAGCAAGATATCTTGAAAGCAAGATAGAGAAACACTAAGTATAGCATTGCAAATTGGGTCTTTTCTTAGTACAGGAAATTACAGATGTTTATAAAATTTATAATAGATATGCAAAAATGGTTACTGGAAAACACAAAAATTTATAGCAGTAGACTGAAGTAACTATGTTAGTCCTTACAAGTCGATGTACATATTTAATGTGATTTCAATGAATATGTCTTCTTTTTTTCATTTTATGTATTTGGTACAGGGTCTCACCATGTAGCTCAGACTCAGTGATCCTCCTGTTTTCAGCCTCTTCAGCACTGGGATTACAGGCGTGCATGCACCACCACACCTGGACTTGTTCACTGGCTCAGCATGCCCTGGGGGCAGGGCCAACGCAGCATGTGGGACTGGGGATCGAACCCCTGGTCTCTGCACTTGCCAAAGCAGGTGCTTAGTCCACTGAGCTATCTTGCAGGCCCTGTCAAACATTTTTAAAACACTGAGTGTAAGTGACAGAAGGAGAAGTAAGCAAGACAGAGGGCATCAGAAAGAGGAAGAAGGAGAGGAAAGAGGGAGGGAAGAGAGAGAGTGAGAAAAAGAGAAAGACAAAAATCTAGAGACAATGTCTTGGCATGGACCAGGGGAGAACTGAGTGTTAAGAGAAATAAAAAGACATATTATTACAAGCTGTATCCCATATAAGAGAATGCAACCAAAGAATGACCACTATTACGCCTATCCAGGGCCTACAGGGTACGAAGTCCTTTCGCCTCTCCACATGCTGGCAGAGTAGGTCAGCCAAAGGCTTCTCATCCCATCCCTGCCACTGAGAGCCAAGCAGGCTGAGAGTCACAGGGGCCCTCTCTGCCTCTGCTTCTCTTCTGTAAAATGGGGCTGATCTCGTGGGCCTGGAGGCCTCCTCTGGAGGGATGCATAGTACACTGTCCCTCTGTCTCCTTCGTGCTGCAAGCTGCCATTCAACATTAAATTGCACCTTCCTATTATAGTCTCCCCTCTTCAGGAGTTAAAGATCTTTTGTTTTAATCTGTTGCCAGCACTTGAAAATAAGAGTTATTTCATAAATACCTGAGTATCGGCTGCTTCCGGAAGATGGGCAGGTGAGCAGCGCCTGTGCCAGTGATGGCCTTTGCTGGGCTGGCTCGCTCCAGTTCCTGTCACTCCCTCTGCCTCCCCGGCACCAGCTCACTTCATCCATCTACGTTATTGCTTTCATTTGTAGCCCTTGTTCTATTTCACCAGCACATTCTGTTGAACTTAGCTTCTTGTGAGTTGTTTCTGGTCTCAGAGGTAGAGGACGTGTCTAGTCCAACCCTAGACTCCATTCCCAAGCACAGCACCCGGTCCACCATGGGCACTCTGGAAACATACACTGACTTCACATCCATGACTCCAGGTAAGAACAAGAAGGAGGGAGCCAGTGGAGAGAAAGCGGGCACTGAAGAAAGCCTCTGTGTGGGGTGAGCAGTCCTGTGCACACGGGCACAAGGATGGACACTAGATTTCTCTTATGCTCTGCACGAAGGAGTCTCCTTCCTCTAATGCTTTACCCAGCTATGAGAGACGGCACCAAATAGACAGTGACACCACACACTCCTGTGAGGAGCCTCTCTTGGACCCAGAGGTTAGAAGCAAGAGATAGAAGTCTCCAGGCTGAAACTGATGGATGGGCCAGGCCCTGGGAGGAGAAAATTGCCCCCCATGGGTCCCAAAAGGTAGTGAGGCTGTTTCACCTGTGTGTGGTGCAGAAAGCCCTTGCAAAGAGAGGAAGCCCTTATAAAGAGGATAGTTTTGGGGCTGGGGAGATGGCTTAGTGGAATAAGTGCTTCTCTGGCAAGCACAAGGGTCTGAGTTCAATTCCTGGTTCCGCAGAAAGAAAGAAAGAAAGAAAGAAAGAAAGAAAGAAAGAAAGAAAGAAAGAAAGAAAGAAAGAAAGAAAGAAAGAAAGGTTTTATGGGTGGCACGGCATATAATGGTGAGAGTTGGGTCCTGGCCCAACCCTGGCTATTTTCTGGCCAGATGTATAATCTTGAGCAGATTTGACACCTCTCAGCCTGTTTCCTTGTCTATGGAATGAGGTTAATGATGTCGACCTTCTGGAGATGCTGCATGCATTAAATCAGAGCATGTATGCTAAATGCCAGGCTTTTTGTTTCAAATATGACATGGTTTATATTAGTCAGAAAAAGTTAACCACAATATAAAATTGTTCTCTCACCATTCTGGAGGCCAGAAGTTCAAAACCAAGACATCTGCAGAACTATACTCTTCTGGGACTCCAGGGGAGAACCTGCCATCCTCTTTCTCCAGCTTCAGTAGGCTTCCTGCATCCCTTGACTTAGAGCTGTGTCACTTCCGTCCTCTGTCTTTACAGGTGCTGTACATGTGCCTGTGACTGCTTTCTGTCTCTTATGAGGCCACTTGCCTTTGATTTAGGGCCCTCCTGATAATCCAGATTGATCTCATCTCAAGATAGCTAACTTAATTACATAACCATGTAGGGTTTTTTCCCCCCCAAATGGGCCATATTCACATATTTGGAGGTGTGGATATGTATTTGGGGGACTGCCATTCAACCTATTAGGATACCTAAAGTCTTCAGTGCTTTCCATAAGCCAGAGGTTTACATGCATGCATTATTTGATTATTTGATTAAGTGACCCGTTGGTGGATAAAACTCCAGTTCCCTGGGGCCTGGCCCTGTTTTCCTAAATGATGATGAAGTAACATGGACAAAGGAAGAAGGCAGACACATATTACCCATAGACTGCATTCCCTCCTTGGGTCTCTAAATTAGGGAAGCACTTATTCCACTGAGCCAACTCCCCGGCCCCAATTTTTTTTTTTTTTTTTTTTTTTTTTTTTTGGTTCTTTTTTGCAGAACCAGGGATTGAACTCAGGTCCTGCACTTGCCGGGGAAGTGCTTATTAAAGAAACATTTTTTTTTTTTTTTTTTGTGGAACCAGGGATTGAACTCAGGCCCTTGCTCTTGCCGGGGAAGTTGCTTATTCTACTGAGCCATCTCCCCAGCCCCAGCGTCTCTAACCTAGGAGGCAATGCACTTTCCTTTTTTTTCTGCAAAATATCTTTGCTGGCCACTGGTGAGCTGTCCTAATTCACCCTGCCCCCACCCCCAAGGAAGGATTTGTCATCCCAGCTGCTGGAAGAATCGTCATAAAATATCCTTCAGCTGCTGTAGCTCCTCAGTGTCAGCCATAATGCAGGAAGTCCTCACACTGGCCCTAAGATGGGGCATATCCAGTAAGCGTTTGGAGCTAATATGGGATATATCAGATGGGTCATCTTACCTTGAGTTCCCCTGGGCAGTCCTGCTTCCTCCTGCCTTTCATGGTATGATCCCCAAGAGCACCTAGTAATCCTCCTGCATACTAAACTCTAAACCAGAGTCTACCCCCCAGGTACCCCAATCTGCGCCAGTAGCTAAGGGTCATGTCCTTGGGATCATGCAATTTTATACCAAGTAGAAGTTTTTACTTAGACTAAGTTTGTACTAACGCTGTTTTCTGTAGATGGCAAAAGACTATGTTGTCTTCAAGTTTCAAATCATATTTTAAATATTTCCTTATGACTTTGAAGATTTTCATTTTCTTACAACTTGAGGCATACAATATAAATCTAAGGCAATTCTTTTTTGTTTTCTCTTCTTTTTTTTTTTTTGTGGAACCAGGGATTGAACTCAGACCCTTGCACTTGCCAGGCAAGCACTTAGTCTACTGAGCCATCTCCCCAGCCCCTCTAAGACAATTCTAAAGCCTTATAATATTCTGTTGGTACTTGAAAAAAAGGAGCACCGGTTTGGTAATGACTAAAACTGGCTTGGTTGAAAACAATAGTTTGAAGTTTCATATGTAATTCATACCTGTCTTTGAATCTTTACATTCTTTAGGTATTTAGAATCCTCTGTGAGCAGGAAGCTGGGAAAGGGGTGCATTGTACTGATTGAAAAAAAAAATAAACTTTTGGAATAAAGAAGATCTAAATTTCATTCTTGTCTCTATTATTTGATGTTCCTGAATTCTGCTAATTCCTGAATTACATGGGAATGATTGTGTTCAGCAACTTCCTGTTATTGTAGCAAACACCTGAAATCATCAACTTCTAGAGAAAAGTCTTCTTCTGGCTCACAGTTCTGGAGGATTCTGCCCATGGACAGTTGGACTCTTGCTTTTGGGCCTGTGGAGAGGCAGCACAGTGTGACTGGGAGCACGTGTGGAACAGAGCCACTCACCTCATGGACAAAATGCAAGAAAGAGAAAGAGGAGATGCTGGGGTTCCACCTTCCTCTCCAGGAGCACACTCTAGGGATCCAAAAATCCCAGTTAGGCCCCATCGCTCACAGGTTTCCTCTCCCTCCCAATGGAATAAAGCTGGTGCTAAGTTTTAACATACTGACCTTTGGGGCACATCCCACATCCAGACTGTAGCAAAAATGACCACCCTTACCATATAGAACTTTTATGAAGATTAGTGAGTAGCATTTCCATAAAGCATTTGTAATAGTAAACACAATAAATATACATTTTTATTAGCTATAGCCAAGCATGCCAACAGGTACACTAAATATATACACACCAAACACATTTTACGTCATTTGACTCATTGCTTACAGAAAAGCAATAAAATTTTTTTGAAATGTTAAAGAAGGATTCTAGATACTTTTTTCCTTATTACAAAGAAGGCTACTAAGTTTTCTACTTTAAGATGGTGTCTGCTTAAAGACCTCAGTAGGCCATAAATCAAGTGGTTTTTGAAGAAAGATACTTCAAGCAGAAGAGATAGACAGTGCAGAGGCTGAGAAGGCAGCCAGATTATGTTTGAGGACCAGCGAAGGAGAATTGTGTGGCTGGAGGGGAAAAGCCAGGTAGTTAATGGCAGAAATACAAAAGGGTGCTGGAAGGTTTCGTAGAATCTGGTAAGTCAATGTACAGATTCTAGATTTTTGCTAAATGATTGGGGAAGTTTTGGGTCCTGAGCCAAGGAGCGAGCTGGATTACTGTGGTAAGAATGGAGAGGGCGTAGGTAAGACAGAAAAGGAGGTGGTCAGGAGGTCACTGAGGAACCCCAGGCTGATGGCTATGGAAGCGAAACTTCTTTTGGAATGAAGGTGGCAGTGAGATAGAAGAGTGTGGACTGGGTAGGCCCGGCTAGAAAGAGACAATGAGAGTCTCCGACCCAGAGGCAGTATCTAAAGCCATGAGGCTGGATGAAAGCACTGAGGCACAGGAAGGAAAAGTAGGAGGTTAAAGAACAGTACTCGCAGACACTTTAGTGCTCATGATTTAGTGTTCAGTATTCAGGGGAAAAGCTACCAACAAAAGGCAAAGAAAACCAGGACTCTGGATCCAAAGTGAAAGTACAGGAGCAGAGCTTCGAGGGTTGAACAGGAATTTGTAAGGCCAGCGATCCTCAAAATGTGGTCCTAAGCCTGCAGTACTTGCAAACTGTTTAGGAACGTGCAAAATGACTGTCTCCATCAGCAGAGCACTGCATCAGGAGATCTGCGGAGGGGCCTTCCCAGGGCTTCTGTCGCACCCCAAACACACACACCATGTGAGAGCCACTGCCATCGCTGCAAAGCTGCCTTTACAAGAAAGATTAAAGAAACAAAACCAAACTGCCTTACTCGAGAGAATCTTATTGGAGACCCACTTAAAGCTCAGAGCAAACAGATTGCTTAGAAGTACCTGTGCCTCACAGCCCGGTTTGGAGCCTTCTACTGACCAACCAAGCAGAGCTCTGTGGACAGGGGGAATGCTGAGCACCAGGCATGCCAGGCATTCCTCTGGAGAGAGAGAGAGAGAGAGAGAGAGAGAGAGAGAGAGAGAGAGAGAGAGAGACAGAGAGACAGAGAGAGAGACAGAGACAGACAGAGACAGACAGAGAAGGAGAGAGAGAGACAGAGACGAGAGAGAGAGAGACAGAGAGAGACAGAGACAGAGGAGAGAGACAGAGACGGGGAGAGAGAGAGAGAGAGAGAGAGAGAGAGAGAGAGAGAGAGAGAGAGATTAGCATTACTGAACAATTAAAGCTGAAACTAGAATACACAGCTTACTCCACACCACGAGTTTTAAAGTTTCTCTACGCTGTCCTAAGAGAATTCTGCCGTCTTCCAATTTGGGGAGACGAAGTTAAAATTAGGGAGAGCCTTGCGGGACTGACAACCACATGCGGAGAGGCTGGCCCCCGAAATAAGCTGGTTCCCAGCGCGGGTGGGCGGGGCAGGGTCCCGTGTCCCAGCCCAGCGGAGGGACCGCGGGAAGGCCTGCCCCTTGCGAGCGTCCGCCCGGGGTCGGCTTCCAAGCTCCTAAGCCCCGGGCGAAGGCTGCGTGCCCGACCTCTGCTCTTCCCGGCGGTGGCGGGCCTCCCCAAGTGCGCGCCGTCTCCTCCCCAGCCTGCCCGCTGCTGTCGCCGGCACCTCGGAGTCCCCGCCGCCCGCCCAGCGCAGTCGGGAGCTCCTGGAGCGCGCTCTGCCCTGCGCTCTCCGTGCCGCCCGCAGCGCCCCTACCTCCCGCCCCCGCCCCGGTCCCCCCCGGGCTGCAGCCTGCACCCCTGGCCAGGCGCGACCATGCTGCTGAGGGGCGTCCTGCTGGTGGCTCAAGGTAAGGCTGGGGTCCGGGGGACCCCCGGGGGGCGCTCTTGCGGCTCGCTTCCACCGCGCGAGTGAGGGGCGCCTCCTGCTGGTCCTGGTCCTACCTCTCCCCTCCAGGACCTGGCTCGGCTGGGGTCCTCAGGGGAGGTCCCGGGGCATTGGGGATCTCACACCCCATTAGCAGGTGTGTGTGTATGGGGGTGCTGGGGAACGCTGCGAACTGAAACTCCCTCTGCCCGCAGCCCTGCAGCTCGCGGGTGCCCTCGACCTCCCCGCTGGATCCTGCGCCTTTGAGGAGGGCACGTGTGGCTTCGACTCGGTGCTAGCGTTTCTGCCCTGGATTTTAAACGAGGAAGGTAAGGGGCCTGTGAAAGGGCCGGAGATGAGCTTTTTTCCTTGTGGCCGCCTCCCCCACAGTACCCGGTCTCCCCTCAGCACAGGCGCAAGGGGATCTTGGAGTTCATTCCCCTAGGAGGAAAAGCATGAGTTATGGGTCCGCCCTCACCCCTCAGTTGTGATGTCTGGTGGCCAGAGCGGCCCTGGTGTACCTGGCCGGTGGGTGGGAGCCGGAGCACCTCCACCTCCCGCGTTGAGGCCACCTGCCAGTCAGGTGCCCCTGAAGGCCATCAGCCCCGATGGGCCTTAGACACCCGCGCGAAGGGGAAACACGGTCCCCATTGCTTCCACAGCTTGGCAGAAAATGTCCCCCCTTCTATGAGGGGCCCTCGGCCCTCAGACCTGCCCCTTACTCGCCAGCGCAGTGTACTAGTATGCTGCCGGGTTCCATCCTCATCCTCACCCTCCTGTAGAAGTCCAGCTGAACAAAGGAGGAAGTTCCACCTTGTCTGTCCAAGCCGTGCAGCCTGATGGCACTGGTCATTGCCTCACTGCTCCCCATGTTTGGGCTCCAGTGACAGAATTCAAATGTAGGGAATACAGTTACTTCTCACCCTTCATTTCCACAGGGGAAGAGTTGGTTTGTAGGTCCCAACTACAATCCTCCTCCTCCTCCTCCCCTTTCTCACTCATGTCCCACCATTTAGGAGCCTGATGCATGAGCTTGCTCTGAGACACACAGCACACCGAGCGGGCTACCACAGGTCACCGCCACTGCCTTAGAACACTCGGACAGCACAGCACCCTCCTTTAAGAGACAGCACTGTAATGAGTGTGCTAAGCTTCCTCCTCCACCAGTTGTCACCACTTCATCCATTCTGGATCCATTCTGGCTCCTGAGGACTAGAGCCCAGAGTGTCCGGTAGGATGCACGCACCGTCACCACCGTTCAATTGCCCAGACTTCCTTGTAGCTTCTCTGGCCTTCATGGGTAGGTGATATCACTATCATTTTGCAGAGGTGAGAAGCTGAGTCTTCAGATATTCAAATAGCTGGTCTGTGTCCCGTGGTGTCACTGAGTAGCCAACCCCTGAGCTGCCCATTTAGAAAGAACCAGGAAGGAACTAATTCAGTAGTTATCTTTGTCTCCAACACTTGTTACCACTTACCTACTGGTTTACTTGGAGGTATCTGGGAAGAAAACAATTCTTGGTTTCTTATCAGAGGGATTCCTGCGTTACTCATAGCTTTAGGCAAGGCCCTCTAACTTTAACACCCCAGCCCCTTCCCTGTTGTGTGTGAAGCATTTTGAGGGACTGCCTTATATATTTCATGGGACTGGCTTTGGAGTGTATTCTTCTCTAGCAGAGCTTCTCAAACTTCAGCTGCAGCAGGATGATCTGGTGGATGTGTTACTCTCTGAGTTTTTCATTCAGTGGGTCTGAAGCAGGCCTGAGTAGTTCCTGCAAGTTACCAGGTGCTGCTGCTATTGGTCAAGGGACTATACTCTAACTACTCTAGATGCCCATTAAATGTACACACACACACACACACACACACACACACACACACACAATATCTGTGCTGCAGGCAGGGCCAGGACTAAGATAAGAAACCACTTGTATGACTCTGAGAATGAATCACTCGTTAAATCTTGTACTTGGGCTCCTGGCATCTGTCACCATAGTATGGCCTTGAAAGAAAGAAGTCAACATCACTCCTAAGATGAGGCACCTGGGTCCCAGAGCCCCCCACCCCAGCACTTAGGACACCCCGTTCCAGCCTGCCTCTGGGTCAGTGGGTGTGCCCCGTCCTGCTGAGCACCAGATCCTGCCAGGCCTGCAGGAAGTGCTCTGCGACCTGGCAGCCCTTGCCGGTGTGGCCGTTAGCAGTGCCCTTGAGGGGAAACAGGAAGATGCTCTTAGAAGAGGAGATGGCCGTTGAACAGCATAATGGGGGCGCTGTGGCTTTCCCTTCTGCTTTCTTTCTAACAGGCACTGCTTTCTGGCTCAGAATTGGACCACTGGTTTGGCTGGGGGAAGTTCATTCATTCTCCTCCTAGTGCTCCAGGGTGGAGCAGATAGTCAGGCTTCAGTCTATACAGATCTGGTTTTCCAAAGACCAGGACGTGGGCACTAGCAGGCCGATGTGGATGCTGGGCAGTGAAGGTAAATGAGTGTCAGTTACTGTGGCTGCTGGCTGAGAAGTTGTCATGAAGAATTTCCCTTAAAAATCCATTTCTAAGCTGGTAAATTAAAGACAATAGAATTGTCCTAGGCAGAAATTTGGCAAGCTGTTCTCAAGTCTCTCTGCAAAAATTATTTCATCTTGTTGCCAAATCCCTTTGAAACATAGTTCTATCCACCTATGTGTGCTGAGTCTACCATAGAAAGTTGTTCATTTCAGAGATTTTTATCCACAAGTACTTGGAAAACAAACGGCACCTCCAATATGTCCTTGGTCCATAAAATAATTTACAATGGAGAGAGAAAAGCTACAGTCCCATAAGGGGAGGTCAGTCTGGA
Organism: Octodon degus; assembly: GCF_000260255.1. Lineage (NCBI taxonomy): Eukaryota > Metazoa > Chordata > Mammalia > Rodentia > Octodontidae > Octodon > Octodon degus. The sequence continues at coordinate 3,366,393 of NW_004524663.1, read as the reverse complement.
AACTAAATTGCAAGTTAGAATTCTTATCTCAGGAGGATCAAATCTAGGGGTAGTCAGAGTGGTCTCTGTGTTTCAAATATCTGTCCTGCTGCCTGAAATGGTATTGGAGATACATTCCTCTTTGACTTTTCTAGAGTAGCAGGTCTCTAAGCATCTCTGATTCAGCTCCAATGTCCCGTAATTCACAGCTATTTTGAAATATGCTTTATCTCCAGGGGGAATAGAATAGATGAGTTCTGCCAGGGATATGGCTTAGGGCATAAGTGCCTGCCTGGCAAGTGAAAAATCCTTAGTTCAATCCCCAGTACCAAACGAAAGAGAGAGAGAGAGAGAGAGAGAGAGAGAGAGAGAGAGAATAAGTTGGCTTGGGTTGAGCACTCCAGCAGATGGTGCGCTGGGGCGGGGGACCTCACAATACATCCAATCTTGTCTTCTTTCTAGTTTTGCCAGTGGTTACTCTATGTTCCCGGTTCCCTCTCTGCTTTATGTAGGAAATAAAATTCCTAACTTGTCTAAGGAAATAAGGTTATATTTTAACCCACTTCTAAAACTTAGGTTAGAATTAAATCCAGGAGATAAAGGGTCTGTTTTATCATATACAAATCTTCATTCATTTGTCTTTAATAAAAAATCATCTTTATTCACACTTCAAAGAATATTGGGACCCCTTTGAGCAGTGGTCCCTACTAAAATTGAAACTATTCATTCTTTCTTTGTGCCAGCTGCAGGGGCAGGAACACTTTGAGGATTATTAGAGTTAGTCTTAACAATTCAGGTTAGTCATTAAGTGTATTTTAGCTTCTCTCTCGTTCTTGGACATTGTGTCTTAGTGCCTATAACCTTAACTCTATAAGGAAACCATTGGAGGCAATGGGGAAGGGTGCAGGTACAGCTCTTTAATTAGAAAAGCAGGGATGGCTATGGTGTAACTCTGTCACTTTGAGAGGCTGAACCAGGAGCATCGCACATTTGAGCCTCCGCTGGGCAACTGAATGACTTAGCATAAACCTGTCTCAAAGTAAATAATGATGGGGATATGGCTCAGGCTGAAGGCCCTGGATTCAGTCCCCAAGAGCACCACAATAAACAAACAAACAAAGCACCTGGTGGGGAAGGTAAATGTAGAAATGTGTCTAGTTAAGAGGATGGTTGAACTCAACCATCAATATATCCTTGTTCAAAATAACTCAAAGCCCTCAAAGGGAAGACCTCCTTCTTATATAATAAGGTCAAGGATGGTGAAGCTGCCTGAAACAGGAAACATTTGGACAGATTTTGCTGAGAGGAAAGATAGCATACAAGGAAGGAAGACAGTCATGGGGTCTGACATTGCCAAGGGGCAGGACAGGGGACGTGGTGAGTGTGCCAAAATCTCACTGGAAGTGCACAGACATGTGTCTTTCTGGTACCTCCTTTTCCTCTCCCAAACTTGTTCCTTCTCTTTTACAAACATTTAATGGTGTCCTCAGACCTCATGTGGCCACATTAACCTCAGATGGTGACTTGGTCAGCTGAGTTTCAGTTCTGTGCACTCAGTCATGCGCCAGTTATTATTAACAGTGATAAATCCCACCTGATAGTTCCCAAGATCCAGCTGGAGGCAAGCACTGGCCAGGAGCCCCAGAGACCTTCGTGGGAGAGGAGGGCCAGTGCTGTCCTTCCAGCAGATGACAGCCCTTTTGCTGACTGCTGCAGCAGCCCACCCTACCAGCATAAGGTCCATAAGACAGCTGCTGTCTCTTACCAGGATCTGCAAGATTATTCTATCAGAGCTCTCCAGATAGAAGTGCATCCCCACTGCATGGGGGCTGGAAGCCAGCATAAGTCTGGAATGTTCCTTGGATGCCTCTCAGAGTGATGACTGACCCTAGAAATTTGGCCACTTTATTCCTGAAATACCATTTGTCATTCCCTGGTTCTGTGTGATGTTACTGCTGTGAGGCTGAACGAGGCTGTAGCACGGTATACTTGAGGGCAGTGGATCTGACCTGGCCCTACCGAGGAGCTCAGATCCTAGTGCTCAGCCCTTCAGGTCATCCAGCATGAGCTCCTCCTTTCACAGTGCAGTACATGAAGGCCCAGACAGCAGCCAGTCATGGTCATGGACCCAGTGAGTGGCAGCTCTGGGGTGGGGCCTCCTCAACTCCCCATGGGTTCTTTCTCTACATTGCTGCTAACATCCCTGACTTCACTGGGTCCTGGCTTCTGCAGCCTCATTATGCTGGAAATTCCACATCAGAAATCTAATTATATCTTAAGCATGTGGAAGCATGTGGGTACCCAAAATGTAGTGCTTTGGACTGACCAAACCCATAAAATACTACTTCTTATGCCACATTAAGTAACATGCATTTGCTAGTCCAGATGTATAGGGATCCTGCTAGACACAGTCCTCCAAATATAGAAAAAGACCTGACACATAGTACCGGTAAGTGTTTGTTGACTGCATGGATTTGTTGATTGAATGAATCCAGCACCCAACCATCGACATATCTTTATACGTGTGTGTGTGTGTGTGTGTGTGTGTGTGTGTGTGTGCGCGCACACACGTGCATGTGCACACCCCTGGATCATTCTGCCCCTTCACAAGTTGTTCCATAGCACGCATTACAACTTAGTAGTTAAAGCCTGTAGCTTAAAATGAAGTGTGCACTGGGTGACTTGGCTTGGAATTGAGGATCTGCCCTTTCTAGCTGTGTGGTCTCATCCTGTTTGTGTCTCTGTTTCCTCAGCTATAAAAGCCATCTCACTCTCTCATAAGACTGTTGTGTAGAGTCCACTAAACTCATAGTGAGAATTTTAAACATGTACTGGTATTGTTATTTGTTTGTTTGTTTGTTTGTTTGTTTGAAGTGGTAAGCATTGAATCCAAGGCCTCATGCCTGCCGAGCCAAACACTACCACTGAGTTACATGCCCACCAGTCCTATTCATGCTCTCAGCATTACTGCATTTGTATTTTATAAACAGTATAAACATTAGTTCTTCTAACTCAGACAACTTTCCGATATAGCTTCTAGAGAACTAGGGAGCATGTATTTCTTTTCATACAGTTTGGCCATTTGCTTTTCATTGCAGCTGGAGCAAGAATCTTTTTCTTATCATTGGATTCTATTTTAAGCATCGAGCCACCTCTCCCTGTAGTGTGTATGTGAAGGAATAAGGCTGAGTTTTGCACTTGGCAGAGAGCCTCTCCCGAGGGCTAATACTTCTTTCTCTATGAATTCTTGGTTCATGCCAGAATGTTTTACATCCCGCACTACCTCTCTTCCTCACACCCCAGCCTGCTTTCTGCTTATCCGTCCTGCATAGCTGGTGCCTCGGCATCCATCAACTCTATCATTGATGAATATGGTGCCTTCTGTGAAGCTCTTGGGTAAATAGATCTCTCATCTGCTGAGCTTGGGCTCCTGAGTCCTGCAAGTCACTCTGGGTATCAGATCTTCCCTTGCTGACCTCTATGGACAGGTGGTATCTGTCTACTCCTCCTTCCCTAAATGGCTTTGCTGGGTGGAGGCTGTACATGGCCGCTGTCCCTATTACCAAGGCCAACATCTAGGAGGGAGGCATCTGAGTGCCTGCCTACACAGGTAGGGTTACTGAATGGGAAGCTGCTATCCACAACCTGGCCTGATCCCCGCTGAGATGCATGGTGATTTTTAGGATGTTTCCTCTATGATTGCAGAGGTCAGCTGAGATCACAGTAAGTTGGGAGGGAAAAATGATTTATTATCACAAAGGCTTATGCTTTCGTGTCATCTTCAAATTCCTTACCTATAGTTGCTGTGTTTTGTGACTTGTATCTTGGACATAATATTCACTTAAAGTCTTGGTTCTTAAAAAGTGGCAGAACGTCTTTTATTGAGTCACTTCAGGCATAGTTTCTATCTCTTCTTATTAAACAATACTTGGTTTTCAACAATTTGAGTGATTTGGTGACCTCATTAAGTTTGGGCAGCAGAGAGCTGAACCTGTCTTGGACACCCAGGCCTGATCCTGATTTTCATATCTGCCAACTGTCCTGCCATCCCCTCAGATGTCCTTATGCATGTCCTAGACAATTCACTCATCTCTTCATGTGTTCAGGCCTAGGTTCTCAGAGTACTTGATTATTTACCATGGATGTAAGAGGTTGGTCCCCTAAGTCTGGGGATTTGGGAAGGAATGGAACTTTAAGAGGTAGCACTTATTGCATTGGGTTTGCACCTCCAGAGGGCCTTCAAGGCCCTGCCCGCCCTGTCTCCCACTCAGCTGCATGTGGAGGTGTGATCCTTTTGCTCTCATTTGCATTCTAACCATGCAGTTCTACCTACATCAAAGGCCTAGTGAGTGGGGCCAAAGGGATGAAATTCAACCTCTAAACCTGTGAGCTTAATAAGCCTTTTCTCTTCAAAAAATTAGTTTCCTTGGATATTTCATTGTCATATTGCCAAACTAATTATTATAAGTGTTATCCATGTTTTAAAAAAATTCCATAACTTCCCAGGTGAAATCTCACCCTTCTCTCCCTTTCTGTGACTCTCTTTCACTTTCCACTCTATAAATATTTTTATTCGTGTCTGTTGGCATCTCTGCACCATCACCTCATGCAATGCAAGTGTTATCTTTGAAAACAGAGATCCTGTCAGCTTCACCGTGCTTGACCATGAATGAGGTTTCAATAAGCATTGCAAATGTAGTCAATTTTTAACCCTCTTGTTGAAACTTACATAAAAATAAAAACTCTTGCCATTTTTCCTTACACTGAAAGAATTGTATTCAGCAGTCCTTCCTCACATAGAACTTCAAAGACTTGAGAGGCATGTGTTATAATTTCCAGGTAGAGCAGGGAAGGAGCGCTGCAGCCTGCCTTGGTAATAGATGGCCTCTTTATGCATGACAGGCCAGTGAACAAATAGCTCTTGGATTATTTACCCTCAGGGCTGCTCAGGGCCTTGATCCTCTGCCACCACAAACAATCACAGTACAACCTCGAGAGCAACCCTGCTGGGCCTCAGAAGTATTTTTTGGCAAAAGATTTTTAAATTTTGAACTAGCTGTTGAAAACTGGTATTTCTAAGGAACTCAGGTGTGATGTATCAGTAGGCTTCTTCTGGGTGGGGAAGAGCAGGGAAAGGCATTTGCCTGCCTTAGGAAGAAGTCCTTGCATAGAGGTCTGGTAGAAGGAGAAGCCAGAGGACAGGACTGCAATTCAGCGATATCTCCAGGTTATTTGATTTCTCCCCCACTTTATGGGAAATTTATATGTGATGGGGGTGGAGTGTCAGAGGCTAAGAACAAGATAACAAAATAAAACAAGCAATATTGTGTGATAATCTCATAACATACATCACATGCTTTATGGAAATGCTGCTAAGGAATTTCCATTCTATCAAGAAGCACTGCCAGATAGCTCAGCAGACTAAAGTGCCTGCTTAGGCAGAGTGCAGCAGCTGGGGTTAGAGACCCAGCCTGCCATGCCAGCCTCAGCCCCCGGGGTGCACTGAGACAGCAACTGAGACTGGGCGTGGTGGCATGCACCTGTAATCCCAGCGCTTGGGAGGCTGAAAAGAGAAGAATCCCTGAGTGTGATCTGTGTAGTGAGATCACACTGTACTAAATACATTAAAAAAAAAAAAAAAGAAGCATTTGCTGATACTGCCCATCAGGAACCATGCAGGAGCTGCAGTGCCTAGTGTACAAAGTACATGCGGTACCTGGAGTACAGGAGTACCAGGTCGTGGTCTATGCCTTGGCTCAGCCACAGACCCATAGGAGGGAACCGGTATCTGTGATTATGGTCGAGAGTGTACACTGCATACATTGTTGAGATGGAGCAGGAAGAACTGTATTGGAAGGGCATTGCTTAGCTCTCAGCAGCAGTAAGAAGTCTGCATAGCTATGCTTGAGCACAAATAAGAGATGCAAGGTGCAGACGGATCCTTCATAAAGAACCGTTTGTGCAGCTGTGCCACGGGATGCTGGTTATGACACGGCTGGGCCCATCTGTCCCTTCAGCAGTTGTAAAGTTGATTCGTTTGAGCGTGGTGGTAGGGACTCTACTTAGAGGTCTTTGCCTTGGTGTGAGAGCTTATGAGGGCCGAAAATACAGCAGGAGTATTAGGTATGAATGAGACAGAGTAAATGAAACATCATAAGCCTTCCCAAGGTACTTTTTGAGCAGGACCGTGGGTACCTAGGAACCTTCAGCATAAAGATAATGATGAAGATTTCAAGCAGAAATAGTATGATCTGAGGAGGATTATAGAGTGATAAGAGCAGGAAACTAAGAATGGATGTCTAAATCCACACTTCAGTATTAGGAACATGAAGGGAAGAGATTGTGAGAGAAACAAGGAATCAGGGAGTTAGGGAATAGAAAGGTCGTGGGAGCTGAAGGACTTAGACATTTCAGCAGGGGGATATGACCAGCCAGGTCCAGTGCATCAGAGAACCCGGCCACTGAATAGGCACCTGAGAGCACTGCTGTTCAGTGGCTGTGGTCCCAGTGGAACGAGGAGAGGAGGACTGTAGGCCCTGAGTGGATCAGTGAGTGGAAAATATAGGTGGCTGTAGAGATTGCTCAGCCCCAAGTTTGGAGAAGAGAGATTCAGCTATACTTACAAAGAAACTGGAAATGAACGGTCCTTATTTATTTATTTATTTATTTATTTATTCTCTTAGAGAGGGTAGACTTGAGCTAGTTTATGGAGTAACCAGAAAAGAAAAAAGATTTAGGATGGTAGGGATATCCCCACTAGCTCTGAGATAGACCCAGTTTTCCCTTTAAAAATTGCTGAGCTGCTTCAAGCCCTAGAGTCCTTCACTGCATGGGTCATAGACACTGAGTGACCCATGTGTGAAATTTTGTTTCTACTGTAAATGAAAAGGGGCAGGAGATATGGCTGAATCTTCAGTAAATATGATGTAACGTGGACCATACTGATTAAAACAACCAAATCTTTTCTAAGATATAGGAGAATGCCTGCGGTCCGAGGGAGCTATTTTAATGACACACTCTATCTCTGCTATAGGAGCAGGTCCTGCTTAAAGAACTACTGATGTGAGAAGAGGGAAGGAGACACTGATGGAGAGTCACACAGTAGTTAGGCTGAGTGACCAGTTAGGTAGTATGAACAGTGCTTATCAAATGCATGTGCTATTAACAACTTTGACTGTGACAACAACCTCGATTTTGTTGGCACTTAATAGAAGAGGAAGTATAACACAGAGATTAAAAATAATATGCAAGGACCGGGGAGATAGCTCAGTAGAATAAGCGCATCCCTGGCAAGCGCAAGAGCCTGAGTTCGATCCCTGGTTCCGCAAAAAATAAATAAATAAATAAAAATAAAAAAATAAAAAGTTAAAAAAAAGAAGTATTAAAAAATAATAATAATATGCAAGAGGCAACTCAGGATATGAGAGGGGATAGCACCCCAAGCCTGTTTGGCTCCAAAAACTTGAATTTCACTTGGTCCAAGGCTGCTCCCAGCTCCTGCGTAGAGTAGCTCCTTTGCACTTCCAGAGGAGGCTGAGCTCAGGTTTCTTTGTTTTTTCTGGGGTTATTTTTGTTTTGGTGTGGTTTTTTGGGGGAAGGGTCTACTGGGTGTTCAGGGTCTCAATACTAGATCAGACTCATAGTGATCCACCTGTTTACAGCCTCCCAAGAACTGGGATTGCAGGTATGCACTGCCAGGCCCAGTCTCAATTGCCATCTCAGTGCACCCTGAGGACAAGGCTGGCACGGCAGGCCTGGAGATTGAACCCTTGGCCCCTGCTTCTGCTTGCAGGCACTTTAATCCACTGAGCTATTTGGCTGGCCCTCAGGCTTCTTTGAAGATAGTGGAGACTATGTATAAGGTATTGATGATACCCTGACATCCTCACCTCTTCCCTGAATTCTCAGCTACAAAAGAGTGTTGCTCACGCAGTGGCAAGCCTGGGGAAGGCATCAAGCAGAGGCAAGCAAATGCAATTTTTACTTTTTTTTTCCATAACAGATTAGAGTTTGCTCTTGGAAGCATTTGAAGGATTCTCTTCTCAGTCCTCAGCATAACCTTGGATGAGAACCTCAGGGAAAATTTACAGCTTGACCTCAAATACCTTGGCAGTCTTGAAGAAATACTCTCAAACTTCAAGCTCATCTAGTCCTCCTGTGATTGCATTAAAAGAATGCCCAAATCAATGTCTTTCTGCAAGTCGGCCTCCCTCCTTGTCACGCACTTTGATACATACTCGTTCGATTACTCTTAACAGAATGGCAATGTTACTATAGAGCAATCTGACATATAACTTAGCTAGATGCTTAGAGAAATTTCCATTCCTTATTTGAAAAACTCTTGCCTTGCTGCCAAAGAGTGCTGCAGTGTTATTTGGGGCTGTGCTTATAATGAGGATGACTTTAATATGCTTCGCTTCCCCAAGAAACTGCTTCCTTTTCTTACCAGTATTTTATGACTAAGACCATCTAGTATGAAACTATAACTCAGGAAATTTTCTTTTTTAAACTTCTGCAGACTTTTTCTATTTCTGTGACTTTGTTAAAAATGGATAATAAGGTAGGCGCTTGTAGAATTTTCTTTTTAAGGGTGCTTTGATCTTAAACTAGGCATTTCTAAAGTGCATGCTTTATGAAATATGGAAAAAAATCTTCTCATTTTCTTTTACAAACCTCAAAGACTAGGAATAAGTGTTAGAAATCACACCTTTGTTTCTATAAACTCTTTTCTTTTTTCTCAAGTTCAGGTGAGGAAAATGTAAGTTAAATGCGTGTGTGTGTGTGTGTGTGTGTGTGTGTGTGTGTGTGAACACAAGATTAGTGCCACTTTGTGCTCACATTTAATACATAGGAAAAGTTGGAGGAAAAACACACCCTAGGTTATATGCAACAATGCAGATTTTTATCTTTATTATCAATTTTTTTTTTAGTGAAGGGTCTACAGGATGTTCAGGGTCTCACCACTAGATCGGACTGATTACAGGCATGCACCATCATGCCCAGTCCCAATTGCCATCTCAGTGCACCCCAGGGGCAGGGCCGGGATGGCAGGCCTGGGGATCGAACCCCTGGCCCCTGTGTTTATTATCAATTTAAAACACTTAAAGTATCTACACGTGGAGATACTTGGATACTGGATATTAGATATTGTATAATAAAAGAGAGGCAATGTTTGAGACAGATCAAATGACACACAGTATTAGAATAAGGCATGTATCCTTTCTAATGTGGGGTTTGTGAAATAAGATTTATTTGATGTATATTCATATACTTATAAGAGTATTGAATTCAAAAGAAAATTCTGATAGCTGTAGAGCACAGCTCTAAGGTTTTTGAACCATTCTATTTAATGAATGCATGAATAATAACCCCCAATGTCTTCCTTTCTGTGTTAAGCTTAATCCGAATGACCTCTTGCCTGTCAAGTATGCTATTTAGAAACTTGAGAGAAGATGTGGCTGACCTATTTGTAGTATCTGAAGGTGAACATCATTGTAGCTAAGAGGCTTATCCATCCTTTAGAACGCCCCTCCAGCTTCTGGACTCTCTTCGAACATAACTACTCACAATAAAAATTGCTGCAAGATGCAAAGGGTGCGAAGTGGTTTATATTTTTTAATTAACCCCTTTCATTTGTCATTTTTGTGAACAGGAAGTCATTTGTGAGTCTATTCATATCATAAAATACGTTTGGACACATTTATGAGCCATCTCTTGCTGAGCATGATATTAGCTGAGTAGTCTAAGAATTCTTAGAAAATGAATGAGGCTTGGAAAACAGATAGCACTGCCTATCATTGCTTCATCATGTTCAGTGAATCACAGTCATGCACGAAAGATGCTGGGTCTGAGGCTCAAGTGATTTAAGAAGTTTTCTTGGAAGCATTGGACAAAGAAACAAGCCCAGAGAGCGGGCAGCAGAGATTCAGAGTCATAAACTCCTGTGAGTCTCCATCATCAAGCCCCAAGAGCATCTCAGAGTGACTTGCCACCAAGAATGCCCTCCTCTGGGAGGTGAGGGTGATGACTAGCCTGTTTTATTTTTAGCGTTTATCCTTCGATCTCATTTCAGAGTTGCTAAGCCAACTGAAAGGCCACAGTGGCATTTGCAAGTATTTGTAGATCGCTGAGTAAGCACGGTGGCCTTGAACCTGAAGACCCATTTGGATAATGAGTAATGACAATTATTTTTCTGAACGTTTGTTAGGCATTTAGTATAAACGTTGTGCTAGGTGCCTTACCCGTGTCAGTGCCTTGAATTGTTCTGATGACCCAGTGATGAAAATATTCTTTACAGATAAAGAAACTGGGGTTTAGAGTTTTGAAAAAAAGAGATTTTTGAGTTTGTGGAGCAAGTAATTGATAAAACCTGAATTGTACCCTGCTTGTCTCCCAATACTAATGACATAAGCTTTGCTATGTTGCCTGTCTGTTCCAATAATCCTTTGTCATGGACTCTAATAATAGAAATAATAGTAGTTTTTACAATAGCAGTTAACCCTTACAGAGTGACTTACCTACCTATTGGTCTCAGGGTTTTATGTTAACTGATTTGACCTTTAGCCTGGTGAGTTGGGTCTATTTTTATCTTCATTTTAGGGTTGTGGAAAGTGAGGCACAGAGGTTCCTGATATCAGAGATATATTGTATAACAGGTCCTGTGGTTCTAGGGTGTTCTCTGGGAAGGAAACAGCACTTGTAGTACTTACCTTTTCCATGGCACTTTCAGGACAGAAGACTTCTACATGAGTGCTCTGTGAGTGATGAGGAGCACCAAGTATAGAATCTTCCAAATTCTTCTATACTCAGGGGCCCCATTGCAAAATGAATTCTAATTTGAGGAAATTTTAAGTCAGTCTCTTCATTTAAAAATGGCCCAGCACCCTGGGACAGCAGAAGAATTCTCTGCCTGGTTCCAAGTGATATGAGATAAACTTGAAAACTCCTGTGAGAGTCTCCCACTCAGAGGATCCCCACGACTGCCCAACATTCTCTGGACAAAGTCCAGGAGAACTTGTGTTCTTGATAATCTTGACAGCTTTATTTTGGATATGAGTCAAATATCTGTATGCAAAAAAAGTGGAAAGTGAAATATTTGCCTACTTGAATTATGTAAGATGTTCAGCTAGAAGAGAAATAAGCAGTAAACACTGTACAAACCCAGGGACCTCAACAGTCACCATTGGAAGAAAGGTAGACGATGAGATCAAGTGTCTTTGTGTCCTTGCATTCAATAATAAGCAATGTGCTTTGACCCAAGGGAGACAAACATATGTCTCTCATTTAATTCTTACAATGATTCAGCAAGAAGGACACTCTTTATGAATGAAGAACCTGGGTAATAGTTTATATGTAGGTGTCCTTAAGCCTCATGGGGTCAGAGGCCGAGCCTTGGGGAGGCGAGTGGATAATAACCACACTATAGCCAAGGGTGGAGAAGCCCACTGATGAGTTTACAGCTGGCTGTGCTTTAGGAGTGGGGCATGGTGGGAAAAGATGGCTCACTGGGAGTAGGGCCAGGAAGGCATGTCTTCCTCCTGACTCCTCCCTTCATTCCTTTCTGCTTCCAGTCTGCCGAGCTGAGAGGAGCTCTCCTCTTCCATGTCTGGCTGCCAAGCTGTCCTGCCTTGGAGCCAGCCAACTGAGCCATGGGCCAAAATAAACCTCTCTTCCTTTCATTTGTTGGTGTTGGGTATTGAGTCCCAGTGACAAGAAAAGTGACTGAGATACTTGAATATTTCCAAAGTCTATCCCACAGGATATAAACATGTCAAAAAACAAAACAAAACAAAACAAAACCATGTCAAAGAAGCAGTAGGCTCATGAGGGCTAGTCAAGTGCATACCTTTAACTTTTTCTTTCATTCAGTATTTACCTACTGTGCTAGGCAGTGAAGCCAGCAGCAGTGGGTGAGAGAGGTAGGTACATCTCTTAAGGTGTTGAAGTAAGATACAAAAGAATAACTCTAATATATGGAGATTACTGCCATGGCAAGGAACGTATGCCAAGTTCTGGGGTTCAGAGGTTAAGAGAAGTGCTGGAGAACAAACACAGGGCCTTGCACACACCAGCCAAGTGCTGTGCCTCTATGTTCCATCCCCAGCCCAAAACCATATGAATAAAAATTGGTGTTTTTTTTTTTACTTAACATCAGGTCACACCACTCATGATAACCATCGAGGTGCATGTCCTTTGAAGTGGTGGCCCTAGACCCTACCACTGAGGACAGTCACTATCTAGGGCCTCTGCACTGCACAGCCATCTGTGCCGCACAGGACTGAGAGACACTGTGCTGAGCGCATGAGTGCTCAGTTCTTTAAAGACAGCTACTTCTGTGGAGGCATAATAATTTAGTATGAAAAGTTGCTTGTCCATCAGATTCTCAACTGTGCCGTAATAATAGTGATTATTACCTACCCCACGGCATATGCCGTGCCCGGAGCATCTTCCACCCTCACAACCTGTCCTAATCCACGGGCTATCCCCATTTTGAAGATGCAATTGCTGAAATAGAGGCTAATCAAGTTGACCCAGACAACAAAGCTGGAGCAGCCGTTAGATCCAAGTACCATTCCTGTGCCTTCTAAAGCCAGTGCTGGTTTTGCTGTTTTGCTCCTGGGAACCCAGAGTGAGTTTCGTTCTGAAGGAGCTTCCAGAGGAGTACAAGATTCTGTTTCTGGCCTCAAGAAGTGAATAGGCTTCCAAACTCTCCTACAGTGACTATGTAGGTGTACTTTCCTTCCAAACCTTTGCATTATATGTTTGCCTTTGTCAACCTCCATCATGAGCTTGTCTCCCAATCTTCTTGAGACCCCAACTTGCACTGGATCTCCAGCACCTGGCCCTGGGATCATAGACATTTAGTTCCTGAGGCCTCACTAAGCTGGACTCAGCTCATCCTCCCTGCTCCCTTACTGCCCATGCTGTCTTGCATCATCACCTCCCCTATTTGTTCCTCCCATTGGGTCTCTTTCCTTTGTTACTTGCTCATCATTCTAGGGGACCAAGTCCAAGGAGTTGCACCTGGTGACAGCTTCTTGCTGGCAGAGTCCCATACTGGCACAGGCATCATGTGGCCAGAGATAGGAAGCACATTGTGCATGTATTTCCTCTGGTCTCTTTTGTTCTTATAAAAATCACCAGTGTTCAGTCATGAGGTTCCACTGTGGTGGCTTTATCTGACCTTAATTTCCTCCCAGGGACCCTGCCTCTAAGCCCAAGAGTTGATTGGGTTTTCATCCTCTTGAAACCTCATGCTGGAGACTGAATTTCAACACATGAATCCTTGGATATCAAACCATAGCCAGTTATACTGTCTAGCGCTATTCTCACAAAACTGATACCAAACCCCTCTTCCCCAAACCAGTTCCAATAAAGTAGAGACAGAGAAAAAGCTTCCACCACTGTATTAGTTTTTTTGGCCTTGATCCTTCAAGAATACTTCCTCCTCCTCCTTTTCCTTTTTTCTCTTCCCTCTCCCTCTCCTCTTTTCTGCCACTCCTCTTTCTTTTCCTCCATCTCTTTCCGCTTTTGCCCCTCCTCTTTTCTCTAGAGTAGCTGCTGGCTGGCTTCGTTAGCATCTATCAGCCAAGGAGGCTCAGATCAAGGGTTAGGTCCTTATGAAACCTGCACCAGCACAACCGAGTACCCGGTTCATGAGGTCCATATCCTGGAACTCACAACGTGTTTGATTCTTGGAATCAATCACCAGATGAAATGGAGAAGGCCCTGCCACAGTGCTGTGTCCTAGGTGCCCCCTGCAGCCTATCCCAAACTGTCACACAGCAGTCCTTTTCCCATCACTTAAGTGAGATGAAACCTCCTTATGTACCCCTTCTCAGGTTTCATCTCCCACATGGCCACCACCACATCACCTTACTTCAATTCTATTTTTAGCATATTAGCTGTCTGATTTTTTTCTTGTTGATTTAACTTATTGTCTACAAACCCTGTTAAGCTTTGTGACAGTGAAGAGCAGCTCTTCTCATATCCAACTCAGTGTCTGGCACTTGACAGACACTCAATAAATATTTAACAAGTGGATGAGTAAATGTTAGACTCTGCGGCAATGTGGCTTCAGAAATCCATGAAGACCAGTACATGGCTAGGACCCCTTAAATGAAATCAAATGCAGGATGGTGTGGAGTGTCATAGAGATGTTCTGCATAGTGCTCCGTTTTGGAAGTGTGTACACAGAAGCTGGGGACAGAAGAATGGGTTTTGCAGTTTCATTTTAGTCCTGCTGTTTTGTTGCCCCCAGCTTTCTCTCTCTGTGTCTGCTGATTTGAGTGAGTGTTCCATCCAGAGAGCAGAGATTTAATTCCCAGTAATAGAATATTTTCTCTTTTTTGTCAAATCCACTTGCAGCAAAGAAGAGATATAAACAAGTTGAAACTAAATCCCAGGACACTACGTAGACATCATGGAGGAGAGAGAGAGAGAGAGAGAGAGAGAGAGAGAGAGAGAGAGAGAGAGAGAGAGAGAAATCTTTAGCTACTCTGTTGTCTGAGGAAAATTTTCCAGAAAACTGGCTCCTCTTTGTCTGGGTTATATGGAATTACTCAAACAGTTGTTGCAGTTGTCTTATTTCTCTTCCTCTAAGATAAGCCAAACTCATACATAATCTTCCACGATTATTACACTCTAGATTACATGGTAAATGCTCTCATCATCTTAGATTTTTCTTTCGGGATCCCAGCGACACAAAGCCAGGTGTGGTGGCACCAGCCTATAATCCTAGCACTTGGAAGGCTGAAGCTGGAAGATTGCAACATATCATTCCATAAAAAAATAAAGGGTTCCCATGGTTTGGACAGAGAAGGTTGGTTTTATAGAAAGAAAAGCATTGGGGGGGGGACCAGAAGCAGAGAACATAAAGTGGACAAATCTTTGCAAAGTTACCTACTGGGGAGGCGAAACAGGGGGCAGAATAATAGAAAATAGCTTGTCGACTTCAGGCTGTGTGTTTATAAGGATTAAATCAGAGTGAATTTTGTTATCATGCTGATAGGGATAACCTACTACTACTATAGAGTACTGGAATATATTGGATTACCTTGCTGAATTCATGCACCTACAATATATGAATGGCAATGGAATACTCATCTCTGAAAAAGTAAACAAAAAAGGAGGATATAAATGAAGGACCATTTTGTAGTGAAAAAAATATATATATGTATATGCAAAATAGTTAACATAGATATACAGCTACTTTCTCTTAGTTCAACGAGAAGAAAGTTTTGAACTAATAGTGTTTAGACAAGCTGTCATGCCTGCATCTTGTACTATGTAGTTATGTATAACTACTATGAAGACAGCAATATGCAATGTATTAATTACTGTAACTGTTCTGAAACTGTCTCATTGCTACTTCTTTCTCAATAAAATTAACATCAAAAATAAAAGATAATATCAAGAAAAGAAATTATCATGCTGATTGAACCTGGCCTTTTTTGGAAATTTAACTGTGAATTCTCTGTCCACAAAGAAAAGCAGGCCAGGTAACGACTCAGTGTCTGTCTGGTGAATTTGAGCATGAGAAGCTTCACTTTGCTTTTCACTCTTGTCCACGGGGGTTCTGTGCAAGAGTCTCCTGTAATGTGTACCTATCAGCACTTTGATATTATTAGCATTTTAAAAGAACCTTTTATTCCTCTTAAGCTATGATCCTAAAAACCAGCATCTGTGACTCCTCTTCCTTTTCTTAACCCCTATGGGGTTAGCAAAATGCCCTGCTCATGCACAACCAGGGTTTTACTAGCCTGAGGCCAGTAAGGAGCTCCCTCACCGTGGGTACAAAACTTAAGGCAGCGCCCGAATCTCAGTAATTCAGAAACAAATATTTTAATGCACTTTCAAGTTCAAATTTCAGATAGAAATGAAAGGAAACAAAATACTGAAATCTTATGTGTACACAGATGTCAACCTGTGCAGCACCTCCCTCGCTGCACCTGGTCCTGGCTCTATAAGAAGCCCTGAAAATCGGTTAAATGAATGGACTTAGAATCAGTGTTCAGTTCATGTGGGCTCCATGCACACTTTACCACCCAGCAAAATGTTCTGGTGGAGAACTCATTGATGTATTAGATGAACTCAAGCCCTGAGCCCTCACCCTTCCTGGGGACTGGCTCTCCACAAGATGTTGATTCAGCTGCGCCGCTCACACCCAAGCTCGGGTGCAGTGCCAGAATCTAACTCCCTACCCATCTTAGCAGTGGCTTCCCCAGTGGGGACAGATTTCCTAGCAAAAATTTATCTCTAAGTTTAAGGAAACTACCCTTAGTTTCTAAGATGCCGAAATTTTGCAGTTGCCTTTTTATTTTGTCATTTTTCCCCCTTTTCGTTTTTCTCCCAAGAAATCAGGTACATCTATCCCTTAGTATTCACTATGAGATTGGCTCCAGGTCCCCTGAAGATATCAAACTTCAGGGATGTTCAAATTCTTTACCTAATATTACATGGTGTCTGCACCTAACCCACATATGTACTTTAAATCCTCTCTAGATTACGTATAGCACCTAGTACAATGTAAATGGCAAACAGCTCTTATACTATATTATGTAAAGAAGACTAGAGATGGGAAAGTTGGTGCATATTGAGGACAGACAATTTTTGTGTACATATATTTCGAATCCATAGTTGTTGAATCCACAGAAGTGAAAGCCGGGGACAAGGCAGGCTCCCTGTACACATTCTGTGTTACATATGAATCTATTCATCTGCATTTATATAGCTAGCTGTGCCTCCTCAGTATCCTCACACCTCTACCAGGAATAGGGAGACAACAGGAACTCAATAAATACTTGTGTTTAGTAGCCAAAAGTTCATAGGGATGGATGTTATGAAAAGCATAGTATAACTTATAGAATATTAAATTTATATCCCAAGTCACCACCATGTTTTACAGCCAACAAAACCCTGATGCTTTATAGCCAAACAAGAAGACCAGCAGGTCTAACTTACTTTCATTTAAATGAACCATCTTTCCAGGCTGCTTACATTGCTCATATTTGAAACAGTAGAGGCCGAGTCAGATGTGGCATCTGTAAGTGGAATGTGGTCCCATTCTTGTTCATGACAGTGTGTCATAAAATGGAACCCAGGGTCCAAGAGGACCCTGGGCAGCTTCTCCTCTTAGCAGACAGGTTGAATTATGGGACAAAATAACACTTCAGGGAATCTTTAGTTTCTCTCCAAAGATGTTTCATCAAGGCCAACAGAATTAAAAGGGAAAGAAAGAAAGAAAGAAAGAAAGAAAGAAAGAAAGAAAGAAAGAAAGAAAGAAGAAAGAAAGAAAG
>NW_004524663.1:3345286-3348885 GCF_000260255.1 Octodon degus | reverse complement strand
CCTCACCTAGGCACAAGTGGTCTAAAAAACATGGAGTAATTTCCATCAGAATAAACTACTGTTAAGTATAATTAACCTGGATGGCACAATCTAGAAAAGCTTTTCAGCATGAACAGGTCATTCATTCATTCAACAACTCTCTACTGAGGACCTACCCATGCCTGGTGCTTTGGATCAATAGTGAGCAAGCAGTGGTCCATCTCACGCGCAGCACACACTCTAGTGAGGTGAGTTAGCTTTGAGAGTCATAGACTCTGCTCACTAGAGTGAGCGAGATAGACTAAGGTAAATGACTAAACAAGCAGCATTATGATGTGTGGATGCTCTGAGTTTTTTAGTGAAAAACAGGTGAAATAAAAGGAGCTGTGTGACTCAGGTAGGAAGAAAAAGAATCACTAAGAGGAACCATTTACCAGAGGTCTGAACAAGAGAGGGAGGGAATGCATAGCGTATAACATGATTGAAGACCTGTGAGAAAGTCAGTGTGGCTGTAGCTGATTGAGGGAGGGGACAAGTGACAGCGAGAGTAGGTTGTATGGGCCCCAGGGGCCTGATCACACTGCTGTGCCCTCAGCTGTTGGAGGGATGGAGTCCAGCTTTGTTCTGAGAGAGAATGGAAGCCTCTGCAGGATATTGATCAAAAAATGGACTATTAATTCTTATGGCTAGAAATCCCCCCAAAGCCTCGTGTGCTCATAGGTGAGGGTTTTCAGAGGTGGTTGGCCCAAAGATGTGTGAAATTGGACTGAGGTGTGTGATACTGCAAATAAGAACTAAATTCGTTTGGCATAGTTCTGGGTATGGATAATGAAAGCCTCACCCTGGATATGGCTGACAGCGATCAATAGGCTTATAGCCTATATGGAATGTAAGGGACAGAAAGAAGGCAGGTTTACTGCTTGCTGCTTCCTGCCTGCCCTACCATGTACTGTTTCTCCTTTATCATGTCCCTTTGCCACGCCACCCAGCCTTGGAGCCAGCCAAGTATGGACTGAAGTCTCTACAAGCTGTGAGCTAAAATAAACCTTTCCTCCTTTAACTTTGGGTGTTGAGCATTTTGTCTCAGAAACAAGAGAAGTAACTAGGACATGGCTTGACACAATTTTATTTTGTAAAGACCACTTGGACTTCTGGGTAAAGAAAGGATGGCACCTTGGCCCTGAAAATCTGGAAGACAGACCTAACTCAGCCCTGTGGGCCTCATAGTCTGGTGGAGAATTTAGGCCATGGGCACATAAGCAAAGAAAAAGCATTAGTTCAGGTACACTATGCATAAAATGAAGGAGCATGATAAGAAAGCAGAGGAATGGGGCTTCCTACTGCCATTGATGATTAGGAGGGCTTTTCTGAAGAGAGGATGTTGAACTGAGTAAGAGTGAGGGAGAAGGGTCGATTATGCACCAATAAGAGAAGGGAGGAATTTGTCAGGTACAGCAGGGCAGAAACCTGAGGACAGGATGAACTGCACATGAAGGAGAAACAAAGAAAGCCAGTGTGGCCAGGGCACGGTGAACTAAGGGGAGAGCTCAGAGGTAGGCAATGCCAGACCTTAGAGTTTGCATTTTAATGGAACTAAAATGGAAAGCTATTGGATGGCCTTAAGGATGAATTCTATTATAAAAATATTGCCTTGGTTTCTTGTTCATATTTTTTTTTAGTTTTATGTATTTCATACAGGATCTCACTATGCAGCTCAGACTCATAGTGGTCTTCCTGTTTTCAGCCTCCCCAGCACTGGGATTACAGTTGTGTGCTGTCTGCCTAGTCTGGTGTCCAACTCAGCACACCTGGGGGCTGGGCCAGCCCAGCGTGGCCAGGGATCATACCTGTTCCTTGCACTTGCCTAGGCAGGCTCTTACACCACTGAGCTATCTCCCAACCCCTTACCTAGGCTTGTTCATGGAGTGAGAATAGAAGCAAGTTACAGCCTTTAGAACTGTATAGGCAGGTGAGCATTGTGGTTTAGGTGTGATAAAGGTTGTGCAATGAAAGAACAGATTGGAAACAATGCTCACTGACACAGTGAAGGTGAGAAGGAGGGAAACTCAAGAATGGTTTCTTGGTAATTGGCTGGACAGTGGGTGGGTGATGGCGCCATTAATGGAGGTGGAGAAGTGGGAGAGGATCAGTTGGAGAAAGGCCACAATGTGGAAGGGAGAATTCAAGAGTTCTGATTTGGAGACCCTTGTTAGAGATTTAATTGTAAAGTTTCAGTAGGTATTTCAATATGGGTGTCTGGAGTTCAGAGCAGAAGCCTTTGGGTCAAGGACCCAAATGATTTAGAGGAAAGGGGCCAGGGAGGTAGCTCAGCAGCATAATCACCTGCCAGGCAAGCATAAGGTCCTGGGTTTGATCCCTGGTACCGCAAAACAAAACAAAACTATTAAGATTTAGAGGGAAGGGCTGGCTAGATAGCTCATCTGCTTAGGCAGATGCAGTGACCGGGGTTCCATCCCCCATACTGTGCTGACCCCACCCCCCAGAGGTGCACTGAGACAGCAACTGAGACTGGGCATGGTAGTACACGTCTGTAATTCCAGTGCTTGGGAGGCTGAAAACAGGAGGATCACTATGAGTCTGATCTGTGTAGTAAGACCCGGTAGACCCCATACTACATACATTTAAAAAAAAATATTTAGAGGGGAGACAGAACAGGTGCCAGCCAGAAACACCATGGAGTAGCAAGGTAAGTAGAAAGCCAGTCAGAAAGGAAAGATGCAGTATTTTCCAGGTGGAAGTGTTCAGCCGTGACGGATGAGATGAGAAACAAGAGGCAGACATAAGAAACCACTGCATTTGGCAACACAGTGGTTTTTTGTGATCTTAACAAGAGCAGTTTGCAGTAGCAAATAGTGATTTCAAGCAGTTTCTCTTTGGTGGAGGAGCTGAGTTTCATGACCTTCCCTGAATTCTTTGTAAATTATTTTTCTGATTTCCTGGCATTTCTTTGTCCGAAGCAAAACAAAGAGCCCAGTTTCTCCACGTGCCAGTTATATTTGAAGCACTGTGAATCATGGAGTAGCCAGATGACCCAGTGGTCACGTGTACAATGCCTTTATTTTATGGATGAGGACAGAAACCTGGAGAAGTACAACTAATTTCGAGTCTGGCTTTTTTCCATGCTGGAGATGAAATCCAGGACCTCACGTGTTCTAGGCAAGCACTTTTTCACTGAGCAACATCCCAGCCCCTGAAAAGTAGAATTGCTAAGGCAGGCTAGAATCCAAGAATCTTTTGATGATGTGACCTGTAGGTTATATGTCTAGTTAAATCTTCCTTGTCACCCCAGAACACACTAAATTGAGTAAGACAAGAAGGGTGGGCCTTAGGTAGCCTGCACTAAGTTTTCCATGTACTTAGTTAACTCTGAGCTGTGACTATAAAACACAATCAGCCCCATTGATTGGCTAATTACTTAGAATATTCTAGAAAGTGCTATTGATGGAAGTTGGAAAAACAGAGATAAATGTCTGTGTGTTCTACATGGCCTCCCTTTACATCGGGTGGTTTTCCTGCTCACTCCTGATGATATTCTAATGACATGGATGGGATTAGACTACCTTTTCTTACAAGGTTGAGCCTCCTTGAAACACTTGACG
>NW_004524663.1:3331479-3342825 GCF_000260255.1 Octodon degus | reverse complement strand
GGTTGGGTTTTTTGAGGCAGGCTTTCACTTTGTAGTCCAGGCTAGCCTTGAACTCACTGTGTAGCACAGGCTGACTTTGAACTCACAGGATCTTCCTTCCTCAGCCCCCACCATTGCTCTGGTACTGGGAATCCAGACATGCACCACCACACCCAGATTCACTTTCAATCTTCCATCATGTTGTAATGTAGACACTGCTTTTTCTCTACTATATAGGAGGCCAGTGCTGTACCTTTCTGACATCCCAAGATTGCACTATACATTTCTCTATTGTCCACTTGCAACATGTTTTCCAGAAATCTCTACCTTGTTTTTGCAAATATTTCCTGTGCTGATCATTTGGTGTTCTGTAAGCAGCAACTGTCCAGTGTGACATTTGGGCTACTTTTTGAAATAGGGGCAGCAAGCCTACACACAACATCATACAGTTTGTTATTGGATAAATAAAGACCTGCTGGCTGAGTTCCAGGATAAATTTCTAAACCCAAGGTGTTAAAATATCTTCACATCCTCCAGGGCATATATTTTTATGTCATCTTTGGAAGGTTTACCTGACATATATTACCAAAAGCTTCAATAACCACAAAACAATGCAAATTTTTCAATTGCCACATATTTGGATGGTATATAAATTGCTTGACAGTTCAAAACAAAGTTTTCAAAAAATAAGCAAATAGCCAAATTGTCAGATTTTTTTCTTTCCTGATAGGGCTTTTTGTCATTAGGCTGTCTTGAAGGAAACCAAATCTCTTCAGTGTCATTATTGTATAAAAATCTCAATGCTACCTCTCAAAGTCACTTCTCCATAAATTCTTCAAATTCTGACAGAATGATAAAGTCCTGCTATAAAGCCTTTTAGTTCAGATAGTGAAATGTCATGATAAATACACTTTTGAGTGTTACTGTTGGTGTATATAGAATGTCTTACTTGTATTTCATTATTAGTGTATTTCACATCATGTAGCATATCATCCATTACAAACAATTTCCGACACTGAATTGCAGTGTTGACGTTCTGCCACTAGGTTTCACCTCTGTCAAGAACCTAATGTTTCCTTGACTAACTCTGTGCCCTGAGATCTCCATCTAAGCAACTACATCGGGGACAGCAATGTGTAATACAAAAGTGATGTTTGAATGCCTGTCATCTTGGTCTTCTAATTGTGCAACATTTCTAATGTCATAGCAATTAGTACTATACTCTCTTTAAAATAAATTTTAATAAATGGTAAGAAAAGAAGGAAAAGAGACAATAACAAAAATTTAAGGTTTCTTGAAAGCAAGCAATAATATTCAGCCATATGTCCAATCTTATGTAGTTATATCTGTTAATCTGAGCAACAGATTTGATGATAAAAATAGATAATATATCACTCATTGTTAATCAACTGCTCTTGTTTTAAAAATATGTAACACATGTATTGTTGTATGTTACCCTGGTTCCATCTTTGTTTCTGATTTTTATTCTTGCTTTTGTTTTTACTCTTCAAAATAAAATTGAATTAAATTTTAAAAAAGAACCTAATCACATTTCCTGATCTCATTCTAATGTTGGATCCTTTAGGCATGAGTGACCATTTTATAGCACTTTGACTAGGCAAACAATTTATTTGCATTACTGTTCTCTTCCTCACCTGAATGAAGGTCTTCATTCTGCATTTCTCTGTCATATTTGCTCCATCTCACTACTACACCTTCTCTGGCTTACATGATCTAAGTTATCATCAGTGGCTGAATCACCTCATGGCTCACTCTCAACCTCTTCCCAAAGTTGTAAAAGTGGATTTTCATGCAACATTGTACTGAATTGGGCTAATTCTGGGCCAGCCAGATGCTCGGCAGCTCACTGAGCATGTGGAGACAGGTACAGCCTGTGATACCTGGGATTAGCTGGCCGACACCTCCACAGCCATCCCACATCCTCAGAGCAGCTGCCTGGCCCCTAACAAGCTTTAATCTACCATGTAACTCAGTGTCTTTGCATTCCTAGTTGATTCAAAAGAGAAAGACATAAAAATTATAATAGTTTTATTAATATTTATCACTGGAACCTACTTTTTGCTAGACATTTTATTTTAATGATTTATAATCTGTCTAACAACCTTGTAATAAGTATTGTTATTATTATTCATATTCCACGGATAAGGAATTTTGAGTGACGTGCCTTGAATGTTACAACTGGGATTTATTCCCATTAGCTTCATGCCAAAGCCTGTGTTCTCCTTGTGCCAGTGATTAAATGGAAACCAACTGAAAAAGATCTTTATTAGTTTTTGTTGCATTATAGAAGACTGAGCATTCTTTATTTTAAAAATGTAGACGTGCTTGAGGTAGAAATCAAATCTACTTCTCACATTATTATTGATGTTATAAACCTTTTATTTACAAAACAATACATTCATATAATAATTTCAAAAACAATTTAAGGATATATAGATGAAAATTACAAGTCTCTTTTCTTTCCCTCCAAGTCCAAATCCCACTTTCTGTAAGCAACCACTGCAACAAATTTCTTTCGTAATCTTCTGAAATTGTAATTGCATTTACAGGCAAAGAGAAAGTGTGTGTGTGTGTGTGTGTGTGTGTGTGTGTGTGTGTAAGAAAGAGACAGAGAAACAAAGAGAAATAGAAGATCCATTTGGGGAACTAACTTTTAAAAATAAGTTTCTGCTTCTACCCATGCTGGAAGCCTTCAATTTCTGAACACAGATTTCACTTCTTACCACTGTAGAATTTTCCTGTTGGAGGGTCCTTCTGAGGCTTCCTTCGTGGCAGATAGCTCCGACTGACAAATGATCTGACTAAAGTAGCATTATCAGCACAGAGAGGGGACAGCATTCAGCCAGTAGAAAACCTAGCATGGTACTTTGTCTCTATAATCTCATTCTGCAAACCAAAACAGAAGGAAAGAAAATCAAGGGAATATTGAGCTAGTATAACTCAAGTGAGAGTGTTCCAAGACCTTAATTGCATAGGAATTAATATTTAAGCTAACACTTAATCGTGTTTCCCTGTCTATATAGGATATAAAGAGAAAAATAAATTACTAAAATATCCCTTTGTCAAGATCACAGGGGATACACTCATGAGAAATGAAGAATGCTAATTACAAGCTGCTTACCAAAGACCCATGTTTGCCAGCTTCCCCAGTCTGGAAGGCAAGTCTGAAATAAAATATTAGTACTGAAAAACTCATTTTGTATCTTTGAAAAGGTGTTTTACAGCAAACATTTTAATACATAAGATTTACCCAGATTGATAGGATTTCCTATTTTACATTGTATGTAAAATCATGTCAAGGATTAAAAGCAAATACATGACAATTTAAGAATCCTAACATCTGTCCAGAACATAAAGATTTCTTGATGCCCACTAAACTATCCATATGTAAGTATCTGAATGCTTGACAGTAGTATTAGAATCTACCTTAAGTAGCCTCACTGAGGAGGTTGGCAGTGCAAAAAGCACATTTCTATTCTGGCACTTTGAAGACTCTAACTGGAAAATTAATGTAATTTTTATTAAAGACAAAGGGTTACGTCTCATCCAAGCAGGAGTCAGAGCCTTTGCCTTCATTCATGAAGGCCCCTTGAAGTTAGAATAAGGCAGAAAGTCAGGTAGAATTAGGATGTCCCACTTTGATCAAAAGCATGTGTGCTTCACACAAATCCCCAGCCTGGCTGTTGAGCTGTAATTCTGAGAGGAGTACAGTGTGTCTAAAATTGTTGCCCAGTCTCTTTCATTCTGTTTGTGAGAACTACCAGAGTACAGCCTCTTTGCATTTCATCTCTCTAACAAGCTCCTCCTCCCCATCCTGTTATCAGCCTCTATTCCTGTGTGCTTGCAGTTCAGTAGGAGTCAGATATTATCCTTGAGCAAGTTTGTTTATTCACTCATGCTTTCATTTGAACCCATAAATATCTAGGATATTTTAGGCAGTAATGTAGGGCCTGGAGTATAATAGCAAAACAAAATACTATTCTCTCGAAACTTTTGTTTTGTTTTGTTTTGTCTGCCGTGCTGGAGATTGAACTCAGGGCCTCATGCCTGCCAGGCAAGTGCTCTACAACTCAGCTCCCTCCCCAGCTTACTTTCTTTCTTTCTTTCTTTTTTTTTTTTTTTTTCGGAACCAGGGATTGAACTCAGATCCTTGCATTTGCCAGTCAAGCGCTTATCCTACTGAGCCATCGCCCTGGCCCCCCCAGCTTACTTTCTAACAGGGAATCAGAGAATAAGCAAAGACATCACAGACCATTGAGAATCTCTTAGCTTAAGTGCCTAGGAAGATAAATGTTTCAGACTTGTGAGTTTAGAATATTTTCACATACATACTGAGATAGTGTGGGGGTAGCACCCAGGGCTAAACACAAAATTCATTTATGTTTCACACATCTTATCCATGTTGCTAATTAATGTTTATTAATACATTTCAGCGATGTAGAAGAGTGAGGTTTGTGCTTGGAAACTGGTACACAAACATAACATATCTTGATCACTTTCAGTCCTTTACCCACCTCTCTTTTTCCTCTCCCCTGCTTCCTTTTCCCACTTCCAGACATCTACTTGAATGTAATCCTTTATAATATTTTTAGTGCATTGGATTTTTAAAAAAGAAGCAAGGGAGGAAGGTCTTGCTGTGTTTCCAAGACTGGCCTCAAACTCAATTATCCCCTTGACTCAGACTCACAAGTACCTGGGCCTACAGGCATGTACCAGGCTGTGTCCCATCACATGAGATCAGATGTAGAACTTTGCACTTGTGACATTATTTCAGCGCTCAAGAAGTTTTGGGATTTGGACCACAGTGGATTTCAGCTTTTCTGATTAGGAGTGTTCAACCCTTATAAGATTCAAATGCTGTGAAAAAATCAGTTAGGGCAAAGGACTAGGTAGGAGGGGAGGAGAGGGCATTGAGGAAAGCCTGGCATGGCTAAGCAGAGACCACAGGCAATGAAGGAGGGAGCCAGGTGGTTCCCTAGGATTGCCTTGGTGCTCTGGGCAGAGTAAGGGAAACTTGAAATCACTCAAGAAGGAGTATGCATGGCATATATAAAGAACCGCTGAGAGGTCACTGAGTGTGGAACAGGAGAAAGAATGGGGAACAGTGGTGGAAAATGGGGTGAGACACAACCACACCGGAGCTTTCAGGGACTGACTGGATTTATCTGAGTAGGTGGGAATTGGATGATGATATTGAACAAAAGGATGTAGCCTGATTTCCCTTTAAAAGACTAGTACCGGTTGACAGAGTCCCCCACAGATAAACAAGGGCACAGCTAGAGGATGCAATCAGACACAAGATCATGGTGGCTTAAGAAGAACTGGCTACAGAGTCTTAGTGTTCAATTATATAGATTGTTCACTACTCAAGGGCATCTGGCTCTTCTCATCAGAAGGAGCTAGGAGCTGTGTGCGTCCCTGGGAATGGGGGAGCTTTTGTACAATCGTGTCTTTTTCTGAATTGTGCACTGGTGCTCAAAGTTAATGGTCGCCATGGCTGTGGTGAGTAGCAGCACAAAAAGGGGGGAAATGGTCTTATTAAGGATAGATTTGAAGAATGAAACCAATATAATTTGCTAATAAAGTCATGAAAAATGAGGAGCTCAACTAATAACAACAATCAGTGAAGTCAGTCAATATCTGGCGCCTCCGTCAGCACTGTCATTACACTTGAGTACCTAGAAACAGACCCGGAAATCAGTGTACTAGAAATCCACGAGGAAGTGTTCTTGGGAGTGTCACCCAAGGAACCGTGGGGGTGGAGGGAGCTGGATTGGCACAGGGGGACTTTGAGCTGAGATGCATTCTCAGTGAAGGTGCCACCTGCTTCATGGGCACTCTGGAACTCAGATGGCTCTCTGTCTTTTAATCTGGGTCAAGACCAAACCTTCAAAATCCTGATCCTGGAATCAGGAAAAGGGTGACCTCCTTCAGCAAAGATAGTCCCCAAAGAGGACTGACCGTCTGAGGAGTAGGCCCTTCCCTGCTGCAACAGAGCATCCCATGTCCCTTTGAGCCACTCCATGTCCCTTGCCTGTGGTACATGTTCCATGCTGCTACTCTTAACTACTTAGTCAGACACAGGCTCCTCTAGATTTCCAGACAGCTACCAACAGTCCCTCCAAATGGCTACACAATGAAGTCTACTGACTTTATATGCTTTTGAAAAAGAATGTACACATGCCTGTGTACTCAGCAATCTTCAGTGTGCAAGGACTAAAACTCTACACAGAGCAAAAAAGTGATAGACTCAGAGCTCTTCAACATGCAAAGATCCTCAGTGAAGTCTTCACATGTTAGTATCTAAGCCCAGGATCTTTCAGTTTGCTGATGCAAGTGGAAAGATGAGTGGGTGATGTGACTGTTTGGGATAATTTAGGAAAATCTCTTGAGACTCACTGCTGCTCTGATTAGCCCACCTGACTGTGTGGCCCCCCAGTGTGGTGTTGCCATGGCTGTAGCTCTTCATTAAGATACTATTGAGAGGGCTAGCCAGATAGCTCAGCAGACTAAAGCACCTGCTTAGGCAGTCACAACGACCAGGATTTGATCCCCAGCTTGCCGTACTGGTCCTGCCCACAGGGCATGCTAGATGGTGATTGAGACTGGTCATGGTGATGCACACCTGTAATCCCAGTGCTTGGGAGGCTGCAAACAAGAGGATCACTATAAGTCTTATCTGTGTAGTGAGACCCTGTAGACTATATATATATATTATTGAAAAAGCGACCTCAGGTTACTACCAGGTGCAGATCCATCTGGGTCTGCATGTGCTGAGCCATAAATCTTATTCAAGGCACTTACTCTTTTAGTATCTGTGAAATAAGGAGAACCCCTACTCTGTGTGGCTCAGAAAAACCTGACTTGAGCAGCTGCAAATTATAAACTATAAAACTTGATACAAGGGCCAGCAAGATAGCTCAGTGGACTAAACACCTGCTTAAGCAAGCGCAGGGACCAGGGTCTGATCCCTGGCAACACATGCTCTGCCTGCCCCACCCCTGGGCATGCTGAGCCAGCCACCCAGACCAGGTGTGGTGGTGCACCCCTGTAATCCCAGCACTGGGGCAGCTAAAAACAGAAGGATCACTATGAGTCCAAGCTGCGCAGTGAGACCCTATACCAAGTACATTATTTAAAAAAAAAGAAAAAAACCTGGATACAATTTTGAGCCATTATAAGATTTACAGAGGAAATCCAGAGCTGAGTTAAGCTTGACAGTTTTGACAGTTTACAAGTATAAGAGACTATAAAAGTAGAGAGAATACTTATTTTATTTAACTTGTGAATTAGGCAAAGAGCTATTTTATTATTTTGTACACATATGCCACTTAAAAGGCAGATTCACAATTCTACAAGTAGGATGGCCTGTCTGAGGCACAGCCTGGAGCTCAGGATCAGATGAAACAGCAGTGTGAGCTCCTCTTGTGTAGGGGTGGGAGGCGCTGATGGGTGGGATTCGGCAACAGTGGAGGCATAGTCCGCCCCTTGCTGGCAGAGCACAGGAGCAAACAGCTGAATCCCCAAACAGAATGGAATGTGTGCAATACAGAGAAATAGATAGCTTCTCTAGGTCCAAAGAACGGAGGCATTTTTATTAGGGGAGGGAGAGCAACAGAAAGGATTTCTTACAGAGGTACAATTTGCCATGTACTGCTGTGAATGGACAGGATTCTGAAAGTAGTATAAGCAAGCATAAGGCACAGAGACAGGTAGCAGAGTTCAACCCAGCATAAGAATGGTTCAGTGTGACAGGAACAAAGATAATGTAGAAGGATATTAGCTAACACTTATGGAGTACTTCATGCATAGTAAGCACAGGTCCAAGAATGGTAACGGTGCTTCTCTAGTGATCCTGTACAACAGATACTGTTAGCCTGTAGCATGAATGAGCAATGGGGGCACAGAGATTGAGAAAGTTACCTGAGGCCACCAAGCTAATAAGTGGCTGAGGTAAAAGCCAAACCCAAAACAATATCATTCAAGAAGTCAAGGTGTTAGCCACTGTGGGGCTGCATTTTGAGAAATCTGAGAGCTGAATGCTGAGTCTGATTGACCTTGCCATGGAGGTCTTAAAGAGGGGACATGGTGTACTCTTAACTCAGTAGACCAGGATCCCCTGAAATTGGCCCCTGGGCTTCTGGTGGAATAATTCAGGGTGTATACTGGCCAGCAAAATCTTTAAGTTCTATGGGTACTGTGACATGTACTTGAAGAACTATATAGCTAGTCAGTCTCATGGAAATTGTTACTCAGAATGCTGCTGTATTTTCTTTAAGTGTGTCAAATTTAAGAAAAACTTTATTAAAGAAGTTTGTGAAAGAAAAGTAAGTCTTTTTTTTTTTTAAGGCAAGGGCTTGCTATGTAGTTCAAGCTGTCTTTGAACTCACTATGTATCCAGGCTAGCCTCAAACTCATGGCCATTCACCTGCTTCAGCCTCCCAAATGTTGGGATTACAGGCATGCACAAAAGTAAATATTTTATTTCATAAATTTCTTTAATAAAGATTTTTTAATGTTCTTGAATTGCTGAAGCTTGAGGAAGTACTAGATGGGTATTGGAAAACCGTTGAAATATTTTAGAATAAGGAAGAGTATGTGCATTTAAACTGTTTATGGAAATTAATCCTATCTCATTTTTAAAAAAAATTTATTTATTTGTGTGTGTGTGTGTGTGTGTGTGTGTGTGTGGCCAGCTCAGTCCACCAGGGGGTGGGGCTGGCTGGCATGTGCTGGGGGATTGAACCACAGTCCCTGTGCTTTGCTAAGCTTGTTCTAAGTAGGTGCTTTAGACCACTGAGCCATCTCACCAGCCCCCTCCTGTCTCATTTTTTAGGATCAATTAAAGGGTTAGTGGAGGAATATCTGGAGTTGTTTTGTTGATCAATATTTAACAACACCAACACACACACACACACAAACACACACAGAGAGAAGTCACTCTGAGTCTTTAAAATGAAAATTCAATGGAGAAAAATGCTTGGGTTACTTAGGAGATAAAAGTACTGAGGATCCAAAGGGGATGCATTAAGATGGCCCAGGAGGCTGCTTCCACCTCTATGCCTCAGAGATGAAAAGAAAACTTGGTGTTGGAGCCCGTGAGCTGTGGTCACTGGCAAAATCCTGAGATCACACTGGAATCTTGCTAGAAAGAGACACAACCACAGTTTAGGTGACATCGCTATAGGTTGGGACAGACAGAGAAAAATACACTTCCATCTGTCCAGCTCTCCAAACTCCCCTTTCCAGCAGCTCTTATTGGGTAAGCCCTGTCTAGGAAACGCAGTCATCTGCAGTACAACATGGAAGAAAGGGAAGGACCCAGCACCAGCGCTGGGGCTCTATATTCTGTCTAGGAGGTGTTATGGTTTGTATCTAGTTGTCCCTGCAAAGTCTCACGCTGTCATTGGGACAAGCTTCTAGAGTTTGTGATTAATTCATGATCCAATGCGGGGATTATAGGTGTGAGTGCTACACTTACCCTGGGGTGAGTAATCTGCATACAACGTGAGGAGGAGAGAGAAGGTAGCTAGCTGCAACAGCTGCTGCTCCTCCCTTTGCCCTTTGCTGTCTTTTGCCGCCAGGAACTGCTGCCCTCTGCCCTGTCTTGCTCTGCCTTGGAGCCAGCAGAGTATGCACTGAAACCTCCACGCACTGTGAACTAAACAAACCTTTCCTTCCTTAATTTTGGGTGCCAGTATTTTGTCCCTTCAATGAGAGAAAAGTAACTAAGATAGGAGGTAACGTGGTGAAGCCAACAGAACCAGGATGCAGAGGGTGCCTTCTCAAGGCCTTTGTTCTTGAATCCTCTGTTTAGTAGTTCTCTTCATTTTACAGATGTTCCACCTCATGAGTGGCATTTCATTTCCATTCACTTCCTGAAATTCCATTCCATTCTATTTCATTCCCATTTGCACCATAAGGTTTTCTTCTGTTGTTGCTGTTTTGTTTTCCTGTTACCATAGTTGTTGCTTTACTGGTCAAGTTGAAGAGCAACACATTGATGACAATTAACTTAAAACAGTCAGTTCGTGTTTTCCTAATCATAGTATGGCTTTTCTATGCAGCTATTATCTCCACTTCCTTTCTTGGCTAAAATTTGTTAAGGCAAGCCTCTATATCCTCAATATTTTGGGAGGTGAAATAGCCCCAAAATAGCCCCAGGGTTCATCAATAAACATTTCATAGATGATAATATCAATTGCCAATTGTGAATATATAGTCTCCTGACATCTATTTAGGTAACTTGACAAGTTTTAAAATCAAAAGCAATAATTTTTTCCTTCATAGTTATCAGAAGCTAAAAATATTGCAAAGCAATATTTAAGGGAGAGAATAGTGAAGGTTTTCAACTCCTAAAATGGAGAATATTTTGAGGATGATGGTGAATATTTAGCATTGGCCCTGAACCACACTTTCCACCTGGAAGGATACTGTTTTGCTCTCTGGAACTTCTTGCCCATCAAGAGTTACCGGGAAAGTTCAAGAAGAATTTCACTAGAAACATTTGTTCTTTTGGTTGCTCTCCTCTTTTTCCCTAGGACATTGTTTTCATGTCAGCATGATCTTGGCTGAAGAAGAATTTATCTTTCTTGATGTTTTCCTAAACTAAGAGTAAGCAGCTTAATTGCCTGCCTTGTCTGTGAGTGTTCTGCTATTCTGCTAAGGGAAAGGTGGTTGCATAAGGCTTGAGCTGGCCTGTGGAATAGTGAAGGGTCAGGTGACTGTCTGGCAGATCCTGTTTTCATTATGCACTACTAGAAACTAGCATACTATGTGGGAAATCTAACAAAAGCTAAATCTTTCCTTCACTAGTTACATCTCAGTTTCTTGAATGTTCTCAGAAATATCCTTGTATAAAGAGGGCATGGACTGGGCCACCTCTTGGAAAAAGAGAAAGCAAAATCTAAGCTTGTCCTATAGAGGAGTGGCCCTAAATATTTATCACTTCAGGCACATGGAATAAAGAGATGAAAATCTAATCTCATGTGCATAGGCTTTCAAATCTTTACTGCTAAAGGACTGTGGCCCAGTCTTTATTATTACCTTTAAGAATGACTTTTGTCTCTTGGAGAATTTATTTGTCTTAATCTTAGGTCATGCTTTGGAAAAAGTAAGGTAAGAGGCAGTGAGGTCAAGCCATCATTTAAAAAAGAAAAAAAATGACACATTAGCAATATAAAATAAGTATCTGTATGTGCCATCCAATATGCAAAGATTTGATTCACTGAAACTACAGGACTGATATGGATACAAGAGGTGTTTAGAAACTTTCTATTAATTGAATATTTGATTTTCAAGACACAATCTTACAACAATATAATTAATTCATCTATGATGTAGTCA
>NW_004524663.1:3330129-3331069 GCF_000260255.1 Octodon degus | reverse complement strand
TAGGAGATTTACAAAGACCTAATGTAATTTGTCAACAAACAGTAGTTTTCAGAAAATCAAGAGATTACTGGTTTCCTTGATGGGCCTTATTGGAACTAGTTTTGATAGGGCTAATTTGGGTTGGGTTGTATTAGCATTATATGTTGTATCAAATGCTCTGATTCTTCTTTGTAAACAGACCAAATGTGTGAATATTTGGAAAACTTGTAAGCCTCACTTGAATTACCTAAACTGTCAGCATTTCCACTAGTGAACCAGAATATTCCCTGACTGGAGAGATGCTACATCCAAAGGTTCCAGAACTAAGAAGTTCCTCTTTTCCATTCAAGTATAAATAATCAGGGAAACAAAATAGTCCTAAGTCTAGAGCTCTGGTGAAAATATTTTTTTTTCTTGTTATGATCCTTGAATTTTAAAAGATCAAGATTGCTGTTCATACAACTTTTCTGAGCTGAATTGTCATTTATATTACTTACTCCCAGGATTACTGTGAGATTAGTGAAGTTAGTTGAGTTATAAAGTGGTTTTGTAAAGCTTAAGGTTCCAAACACAAATGAAGTGGTATTGTTATTGTGATTTGTCAATAAGAGAAAACCAGAAAGAACTTGCATCAGATAGCCTTGGGGTAATTTTTGATTCAGTGCTAGTCGACAGCACTTTCATTTGGGGAGTTTTTGGTAGAGGAGAGAGTATCAAGAGTCAGCAGTTCTGGAGAGAAAGCAAAGCGATGATAATAAAGAAACTATAAGTTGGGGATAGAAGGAGAGCTATGAATAAACAAAGAGGCTGAAAGAAGGGACAGAAGTGAAACTGACGTTTTTCTTTAATTTACCTGCACGTTCCTATGAGAACATTATAAAATGAATTTATACAATATATATGATAACTGGGAGACTGAATGTTAAAATAGAAATGTAAGGGCCGGGGAGATAACCCAACA
>NW_004524663.1:3327613-3330029 GCF_000260255.1 Octodon degus | reverse complement strand
GTGCATGCCTGTAATCCCAGTGCTGGGGAGGTTAAAACAGGAGGAGCACTACAAGTCTGCACTGCATAGCAAGTCCCTGTACCAAATAACTAAATAAATAGAAGATTTTTTAAAACTAAAAATGTAAAATATTTAGAAGAGGCCACGTTTCAACCATTTCCTGAACTGCTCAGAATTAAAATCTCATTAAAGCTCAGCAGCCCCTTATGTAAGTACCAGTGACATTGAGACTGGTGTAATAACTTAAGATTTGGTTATGATTTAGTGTTTTGGTGACTTAAGGATGGTGTCCACTTAAATCATTATTGAAACAAAATACCTGATGTGCTCAATTTAAGGGAAAAAAATGCCTGAGTTTGGCTCATGGTCACCGGGCTCCAAAGCAGAAGCACCGTGTTGGATGGACTCACTAGAGGAAAAGCTGCCCAGCCCACAGCAGGCAATAAGCGGAAAGCACAGAGAGAGCCAGGAAGAGGCTGGGGACTGCATCCGTGTAGCTCCCAACACCATGCCCTGCGCTCCACTCAGATGCACTCTCAAGTGTGCTTTAGTAGTCCCCATGGTGTCTTTTAAGCCAATCAAGTTGACAATAAAGATAAACCATCACAGTGGGAGAGACTGACCCTTATCTGATTTATCTTAGTTTTGATCATCTTCTAAAGAATGATGTATCAAGTTTTCCTGCCCAACAGTACTATATCAGTATACACCCATCTGAAAGAAGTTGGGTTCTTAGTAATCAATGTTCCTACCACCGTGTGACTTGTCTCCCTAGGCTCATGTACCTGGAGTTGATTTCTGGTTCTTGCCAAGGTTCTTTGCCTCGCAATAAGTATCTGAAGATACCTTTCTGAATTCTAGTTCCTTGTAAAGTTCTCCTGCTTTTGTAATTATGACACTGGGAGAACCTAGCCTTCCCTGACCCGGGTGCATCTCAGTGGAACCAGGGAATCCCTGTCGCGGGTGGGGACAGACAAGGACACAGCCAGGTGTCAGAAGCTTTCCTTGCTGAGGAGTTTCAGGCCCTTCTGAGGGCGGGACATAGACCAGATACCACAGTCATCCACGAACGCACCTTCATCGCCCTCAAGCCCGCCGGCACGCAGCGTGGCCTGGCAGGGGAAATCATCAAGCAGTTTGAACAGAAGGGCTTCCGCCTGGTGGCCATGAAGTTCATGCCGGCCTCGGAGGAACACGTGAAGCAGCACTACAGCGACCTGAAGAAGTGCCCTTTCTTCCCCAGCCTGGTGCAGTACATGCACTCGAGGCCGGTGGTCGCCATGGTCTGGGCAGGGCTGAACATGGTGAAGATGGGTCGCGTGATGCTGGGAGAGACCAACCTGCTGACTCCAAGGCAGGCACCATCCGCGGGGGCTTCAGCATCCAAGTGGGCAGGAACATCATTCGCGGCAGTGACTCAGTAAAAAGCGCTGAAAAGGAGATCAGCCTGTGGTTTAAGCGGAAGAGCTGGTTGACTACAAGCCCTGTGCTCCAACTAGATCTATGAGTAGAGGCAGGAGACGTGGCTTGCCCTCGCTTCGCTATCTTAGAGAACAGATGCATCCTTCTTTTCTAAAGCCCATTTCCCAATAAAGCCTGGCACTGGGGAAAAAAAAAAATTATGGCACTGTATATCATAGCCAAATACTAGTGAGAGCATAGAACAGTATAGAATAATAGCGATAATTTTATACCAAACGTAGCAGCCCTAACTCAATTCACTCTCACAAGTCTGTGAGGTACACTATTATCCTCATTTTTAGATGAAGAAATTGAAACACAATAAAAAATTTAAGTAATTTTCCCAGGTAAGACTGAGCTAGTTTTGCTTCTAGGCAATGTGGATTCCTAATCACTAGGCTGCATTGTGTGTCTAAGTGAATTCCCAAAGTTTTGATTCATTGGCAGGTTAACATTTGTCTCTATCTCTGCCGTGTTAAAAAGGAAAACTCTGAGACAGAAGGGTGTACTGAAAATTAAAGGCAAGAGAGACACATTTTAAGAGGAAAGATGGAAACATTTCGTAACTTTAGTCACAACAGATTCACGAAAGGAAATGAAAAATAGCCTGTCAATGAGTAAAGCTCTTGTTTTCAAGCTTAAGTGTCTGCAAATGTGTGGTTTAAAAGGAGAAAGCCTTCACTTTTGACAAGCCAAGTTTGTTTTAATCTGTGGGACTTGTACATCTTGTACCTGGGGAGCACTGAATATTTGTAATAAAGTGTCCTGGTTGGTTTAAAACCAACAAAGCAAAACAAACCCAAGGGGTAGACTTCCCATGTAGATAAGAGAAAGTTCTCTTAGGGGTGGAGCGGACTTCAACTTGTCTTGGTGCTCAGAGGGCTGCTTCAAATGTCAGTGGGACACTGCAAAAGGCTTAAGAAAACAACTTCTGACAATTCCCAGTTCTGCTGAT
>NW_004524663.1:3325759-3327138 GCF_000260255.1 Octodon degus | reverse complement strand
TTCGATCCTGGGCCCCATATGCTGTGCTGGCCCCACCCCCAGGAGCACCTAGGGCCACAGAGACTGGGCATGGTGGCCACACCTATAATCCCAGCACTGGGGAGGCTGAAAACAGAAGGATCGCTACTAGTCTGAGCTGTGTAGTGAGACTCTGTACCAAATGAATTTTTTAAAAAGCTAATGTCAATGTGATCACTGCAGGTCAAACACCTCCCCTTCAACTACTGCTAGGGTTCTTCAATTCTAGTCTTTTACCAAGGACATTGAAAATAAAGTAGGAAAACACTGCCACTGTGCAGTTATTTTTGGACAGTGTGCCAGAAGATCTCAAATAATGTGAACTGTAGTTAGGCTTCTAGCATCTTTCCAATAGAGGGATATCTCCTCTCATTGTGCTTCCCTTGATGGTGCTTCATTATGGTATTGTGTTTTTTACAAATCAAAGGTTTGTGCCAAAACAACATCAAGCACATTTAGGCAATATTAGTGCAAATATAACTTTTATATGTACTAGAAAACCAAAAAGTCTATGTACTAGTATTATTGTGGTAATGCTTTATTCCAGTGAACTTGAACCAAACCTGCAGTATCTCTGAAATACTCCTTTAGCAATCAGGCAAAACTCACAGTGCTAGTGCAGTAGTACCTTGGTACTCATCCTTAATTGATTTGGGGAGGTATGACAAGTGCCAAAATGGTGCACACTGACCAGGTCATTTTAGCTGCAGAAGGTAGCAAATCACAAAGCAAAGGATGGTGAGGGGGTTAAAATTTTCTGGCTTCCTGGCAGGGAAGAAGCAAACTGTAGCCAGGAAGCAGTCCTGCTGCTGCGTTGGCCGTGTTGCTGTCTCCGTATTTTACCCTAATCCAGTTAGTGCCTGTTATTATATCAACATGTAAACAGCCAAGAGAACTCTGTGCACCTGCTCAAAGTTCAGTCCTTGGGGCCATGTTTAAACTCTTGGGTTTGTGGCCCTTTGGAAAATCTGATGGAATCATGGATGCTCTCCACAGACGGCTGCTTAGACACATAATAGCTTAGACACATAGCTTTGCTGCAAAATTGTGTACCTCTGAAACCAGTCCCTGGACCTGAGGGTAAAAATTCTGGCCCTATTAGCTTTCTTTTTTTTTTTCAATTTGTCTATTTATTTATTTTTTAATAATAGATTGCACATTGTAAAAAATTATTTACAAACAAATGACTATAACAATAAAAATTATCTAAAATAAACATGAAGAAGAGCTTATAGATCAGTCATATAATAGTTCTCTCTGTGCTAAAATCAAGAAACTTACATTCATATAATTAGAATTCTCAAAGTAGAGGGAGTAGGCAATAAATATTTAAAAATTTAAAATTTTTGAATTTAGTTAAA
>NW_004524663.1:3323627-3324654 GCF_000260255.1 Octodon degus | reverse complement strand
AAAAAAATTATCTTGGCTTTGTGGCTTTTGACACTAAAGTTAGACAGGTAGTCACCATTTTGAACTTTGTAATAAATTTGTTTGAATCTGATTTCTAAGTGAATTATCCAGTGGGCCAAGGTGGTGTGTGGCAGGGATTTAAAGGCCAGCACATGCATGTGCTCTCTCCTGTCACCTCCCCATGATCAATTGTGCGCTGCTGGTCCATCTTCACTTGATACTATGTATCTTCCTAGTCTTTCTCTTCCCACCCCCACCTAGCTACAGGTCACTGCCCTGGACATATGGCCCAGGTAGGATCTGTGTCAGTCAAGCATGTGACATAGCATTTCAAGGGGAAGGATGATGACAGTGGTCCTCCTGCTCCAGCTGCCAGACCCACAGCAACCAAAGTGGGCACTTGCTGGGATGCATAGGTCACTCGCCTTCAAAGTGGTTGCCTAGTATGTCATGGTTTGTGGAGGTTCTGGGCTCTCAGTGGTATGAGTATGCGTGTGTTGGAAAGAGCAACATAAAATAGAAAAAAAAAGTCATCACTACAGGTTAAGAGAGAAATCTCAGAAGAAATGAAAAAGGTTTACATAGAAGAATTCTACCAGTACTAGTTGTAGCTTTGGTTTTCTATTTTTATACTCCATCCCTCAAATTATGTGGCCCTGCATCTGTTGGGGCAGCCACAAAGAACTGCAAAAGAGGCTAAGAAATAATTTTTATTCTGTGTGGCTGTGTGGAGCAAGCAGTTGAGGTCTTTTGCCAGGCAAGAGGGAGATAATAGGTATTGATGTAAATAACTAGAAGTCAGTATCATATAAGAAGAAAGCGTTTCTTGCCATGTGCTGCATGCAGCAGCTGGGGTTCAATCCCCAGTGTGTCAGGCCAGCCCAGCCCCCAGGGTGCGCTGAGATGGCAACTGAAACTATGTGTGGTGGTGCAGGCCTATAATCCCAGCACTTGGAAGGCTGAAAACAAGAGGATCACTACAAGTCCAATCTGTGTAGTGAGACCCTATAGACCTTGTACCAAATAC
>NW_004524663.1:3321224-3322367 GCF_000260255.1 Octodon degus | reverse complement strand
GGATCACCTGCAGTGGATTGCTACAACGTTCATTTAAGCCTGCTAAGCTCTGTGCCAGTCTACCAAATCAGAATGTGTGAGAGCAGGTTTCCAGAATCTCCATTTTAAGCGAATCCCTCTGGGTGATTCTTAGACACTTTAGGGAATGTTACTCAGAAGAGTTAGTGTGCAATAAACTTCCTGGCATGAGTGTTATGGGGAGCTGTGGGGAAATAGACATTTATATTGATACTTTGGTGGAAAACAAAAGTTTATAGTTCATTGAAGAGAGATTTGATGGTATCTACCAAGTTTATAAACTCAGTAGCCCTGTGATGCAGCAGGCCTACTTCTAGAGACCTTTCCTACAGATAGAATAACACATGCATGAAATCACACAGTGCAAGTTGACTTCTGAGGCATTATTGCTAACAGAAAAATACTGCCATCAGCTCAAGTCTCCAGCAAAGATCTGACCAAGTCTGTCCACACCATGGCCCATGGTGCTGCTAGGGGCTCCCTACTGATGCAGGGAAACCTCTAGGACATGTTAGAAGTGAAACAAGCAGTGTGTCAAACAGTATGCACAGTGAGAGCAGGTGAGAGGCAGTGTGTCCCCAAGACCCCCAGGGACTTTGCAAACAGTCTTGAGCCTGGGATGATAAGTGAGGGTAGCAGCTCTGGCTTCTAAATAAGCCCTGAATTGTGGAAGGCTCCTGGCCTTTAAAACAAATGTTGGTACTTAGGGGTTCCCTTACCTAGGTTGTGCTCTTGTTCACCAATTCAGTGACAAAGGAAAATATCTCATTACATTTGGAGATGATGATTCCAGCTTTGGAGAGCAGAGTGGTTCTGAGATTCTATTAAGGTTTTCATTCTTTCTAATTACAAAGGCTGTGCCTTCGTTCTGGACCAGACTGTTTTGGGGATATACTGTTGTTGTTGCTGCTGCTGCTGCTGTTGTGGTTGCTGCTGTCTTTGTTGTTGTGATTGTGGTTGAATACATTTGCATGACAGATGTTCTTACAGCTCTGTATGTAGCCTCTGTCTTCTTGAACTTGGATTGCTCACTCCACTGCAGCAGGGTGTTTTCTTCTGTGCCTAAGAGAATGCTTATGCTTTTACGCGAAAACAGTACCAAATTGTTTTCTAAAAATGGTCCTT
>NW_004524663.1:3308452-3320514 GCF_000260255.1 Octodon degus | reverse complement strand
AGACTGAAGGGGCAGCTGATCAACAGTAGAGACAAAGCCCTCTTTCTCTATCTCATTGGTCTTCACTTTGACACTTCAGTTGCTCCAGCTTCATGAATGATTCTCATCACAAAGACCCAACGTTGTATCTAGGGTCTATCTAGACCAGTGATGTCCAATAGAACTTTCTAGGATAATAGATATGTTAGAGAGTATGTCCAATATGGTAATTACTGCAGCTACTGAGCAGTCGAAATGTCACTAGCATGACTGAGAAATTAAATGTTTTATTGTATTGTATTTCAGTTCATTTAAACAGCCTCATAGGAGTGGCTAGTAACTATGGTTTGAACAGCATAGGGTCTCAATGCTCAGAAAGGATATCAGGAATTATGATTTATGAACTCTGTCTTCGTGTCAAATTAAGATGATGGTGTTGTCCAGTTAGTACTGTATACATTACATGTCATCTTCCAGAATAAGGAGAGTAATTGACTTTCATTTCTCCTTTGAATATTCTGAAAGATGTGGGCCATGTAGACTTCCTCATTAGATTCTATGAACCAGAGATGTCAACACCAAGCTGTTTTTTGACTGTGTTGATCTGATTACAAGACATAAGGTGGAAATTCAGTCCTAGAGAGGCAGGCTGGTATGAGAGTGGAGCCTAAATAACAAAAGATGTGAAAGCTCAGCACTGTACTTGATACAGGTGAGAAGACTTCATTTGCATGTGTGTGTTCCTTGAAACTCAGAATCAATTTGTTAATTTCAAAGATTTGATTTTATTAAGGGAAAATTTGATGCCACTTATTCCTGGTTATAATTTTTATCTAGAAATAGAGAATAACTAATTACTACAGTGTAAAGTTGGTAGGACTGGGCCAATTGTGGACTAATCTACTTTGGCAAAACAATCTGTTTATAACTTTTTTTGTACTGGGGATCAAACTAAGGACCTTGTACATGCCAGGCAGCAGCTTATGCTGCTGAGCTGTCTCTCTGGCTCCTTCAAAATAGTGTTGAGTGCCATGCTGTACAGACATCTAAGCTGGCTCCATAGGGGCAAAGACCACTTAATCTGTGCACCTTATTAACTCTAAATTAGACTGACCACACTTATCTAGTTCCCATTGCCCCCTTCATGTTTTAACTTAGTCCCCTTGCTATTTTATACTGTTGATTAATAAATAATGGATAGGAGGGCTGGGGAGATGGCTCAGTAGAATAAGTGCTTCCCTGGAAAGCGCAAGGGCCTGAATTCAATTCCCGGTTCCACCAAATAAATAATGGATAGCGGGCTGGTGAGATAGTTCAGCAGTCTCAGCGCCTGCCTAGCAAGTGCACAGACCTGTGTTCAATCCCCCATACCATGTACTATGCCAGTTCCAGAACCCCAGGAATGCTGTACCAGCGACTGAAACCAGGCATGGTGGTGCAAGACTGTACTCTAAACACTGGGGAGACTGAGACAGGAGGATCCCTGAGTCTGAGCTGCATAGCAAGACCCTGTACTATATACATAAAGGATTTTTTAATAACAATAAAACATACAAATAAATAATGGATAATCAATCCTCCTGTCATAGGCCCTATCATGTCCTGCCAACAAAAATTTTCAACTCTAAACTTTGTATGTTTTTAGAATTTTAGAATTTTAAGTATATGTTGCTGATGATTGGACCTAGGGCCTCATACATGCTAGGTTTAGCCTATCCTTAGGATTCCTATCTTTCTTTCCTTAGGATCTCTATATTCTTAGAAAGTGGAGAGGTTGGATGATCTCAGGTACTGAGCTCCTGGTGATCTGCCCATCTCGAAACCTTTAGACCTCAAAGTTAGCTCTGGCGATGAGCTATCCTGAAGAATTAGTCTTCAGTGCAGCTAACGCGCCACTGTGTGCTGTCTGTTCAAAGCATGGAGCTGAGTTATCCACTCTTGGCCTCTCATGTCCACTTATTGGTAATAAACCATGGTTTATGTGACACCCCACCCCACAAAAATAGGCTTCCTGTGATGCCATAGAGCCATAGACAGGTCACCCTTAGTCCACTTGCTTCCAGTGTTAGCAGATCTCCTGAGTGAGTCCCCTTTAGAGACTCTGGATCACAGCACATGGATCTGAGACAGAAGCCCTCCAAAGACTTATTCAAGGGCCAAATTCATAACACATTACAACTGCTGGAAGAATGACATTAACCATTCTCCTCCCCTACTGAGTGACCCACCCAGCAGAGTACCATGAGTATAAACAGCCTAGAATTTCAGGCCTTATTGTCTTGTTGATGAGCACACACATGGTCCTCCAGCACACGGTGTGGGTGGTCTTCTTGGGGTTATGCATCAAAGCCAAAGGGTTTGCACTCTGCTCAACCTCAGCATGCTATTTGTGAGTACTTGGCTAATTACTCCTCAACTGAGTTTTTGACAGGGAAATGGCTACTTATTTATTCTCACATGTCATAATAAATCTGCCCTCTGCAAACCAGAATCCCCGTATGGATGTGGGGATGGGTGAGTTCCAGAGGAGCTCCCCTGGATTCACTCCACCGATTGTGCAACCTCGAGATGGCCATTTGATAGGTGTGCCCTTGGCCTTGCCCCAGCACAAGCAAAGCACACCTGCTCTTGATCTGGCTGAGCGGGAACAAGTGTAGCTGCAGGAGATTAAAACGGAAGGGTTGCTTGTCTGCAAACAGAGCGTCTCAGTGCTGAGATGTTATATAATGTAAGTGGTAGAGCTAAATATTGTTCTTATTTACTTTGTATATATTTGGACTGTTTAAATTTATTCCCTTTTGGTGGAAGAGAGTATTTTTCCTATCTCCTAGGGTGTGTGTGTGTGTGTGTGTGTGTGCTTGCGTGTGTGTGTGTGTGTGTGTGTGTGTGTGTGTGTGTGTGTGTGTTGCTGATGATTGGACCTAGGGCCTCATACATGCTAGGCAAAGTGCTCTACCCTGGAGTAACACCCCAACCTTCACTACTGGTTATTTTAAGTGGCCTAAACAGTCATGCTTTTGACACAATTCAAGAAGCAGAAATAAGGCTATAAGTGATTAATTCACAGTCTTCTCTGTCCTCTGATCCCATCACCTTGAGATAACCTGTGCTATCAGTGTAGTTCACTTCATGCAGTTTTCCATACTTACTCTGTATTGGAACATAAATTATTTTCAAAACTTATTAAAATACAGGTACTTTTATGTGTTGTGATATATATACATATATATATGTATGTATTGTACATATATATGAGGCATATTTCCAAGTCAACAATTTAGACCATAATCTCTTTAATCACTTAGCTATTGTCGAATGTTTTTTAACCTTAAGGCTCTTGCTTAAGGAAAAAGGAAGAAAAAGTGCCTTTGGCTGCAGTGAGAGTGGTTTCAGAGACAGTTGCTTGGGTTGCGTGAGTATCTGGGAGTATTGTTTGTTTTCACAGTTGGTTTCCTAGGTTTCCATGTGTCATTGCCAATCTGTATGACTTGGCGCCTAACAGCTAAACTGTGCCTTGTGGCCAAATCCAAACTGAACATCGAGGAATGGAAAATATTGCAGAGTTTCTAAATGGTCAGAAAGGTTTTAATTCCAAAACAGTTCTTAGTCCTACTTTGTGAAGAGAACAGGAAAGGTGTAGAAACACTTACTCGTCAAAAATCTCTAAGGTTTTTATATTGCTTTTATTTGGTGTCAAATGAAAAGAGATCTGGAGTTACTGGTCTTGTTCAGCACCCTGACTGAAGCATTCTTTTAACAGAATAGGTCAACAGCACACTGTTAGCTAATTAAAGTATACATGTTCATGTGTTTTTGTTTTATGCCTGGTACTATGTAAATGTTTTTTGAGCAAAGTGGGGTGAATAACTCCCACTTCCACCCACAGTCAGAGCTTAGCTGAAGAGGGACTCTGAGCTGTTTTCTTGATGCAGAGAAGAGTGTTTGGTGAGACACAAAGGCAAGGTCAAGCTGGGCATCAGAGTTAATTCAAGAGTAGGAGGAGAGTGGGTAGATGAGGTAATGCTGTTTGGTCTAGTGACAGACACTAAGTCAGACCTGGAGGATGCTCATCTTGGGCTGAGGAGCAATGGAGAGCCACAAGAACCTTCTGGAGAGAGAGAGAGAGAAGGGCCAACTCAGAGAGTGAAGAGCTGACCTGGACTTTCTCTGTGTCACTGTGGTTGATGACCAGGAAGCAGCTGTCCTCTCCTTCCCCTTGAATGGGATGGGTTTGCTACATTGTGTTTCTATCATTTGTTCTGCCAGGTTGCTATGTATCAAAACATTCAGAACAATAGAAACAAACCTCCAATTTTCTATATTGTGAATTTGTCTATAGGATTGTGTCTCTGTGCATGTATGTGTGATATGTACCTAACATTTCCACAAAGCAACAAACAAACAAACAAAAAAAAATAAGTTATAACCCCATCACCATCAGTGAAGCTTTCTTTCTGGTCTTAAGTCCTTCAGAGTCCCTTAGCTGAAGACTCAGTGTCCCAAAGGGAGAAGAGTGAACAAATTTGAGGCCCCATATTGGTCACATGAACAAGCTCCAGGCCCAAGCCACTAGGAAAAGATATATCTCTATGGATTATCTTTTTTTGAAGGCCCCCTAAGGCCAGAACTTCCTCCTGAGAATATCCAAGAACCCTCCATGGGTTCACCTACTACCTGTGATGGTTCATGTCCAGTCATGATGACAAGCATCTTGCCTACACATACCAGCACATGAGGTGGGTGTAGCTCAGGCATAGAGGGAAGGAGAAAGACACAAAGACTGAAAGGTTATAGGTTACTTTATCTTACCTCTTGATACAGACCATGAAGTGTTAAGACATAAAGAACTTAGGATAATAAACCCTACTTCAAATGATTGCTGTTAAGTGCAAAGAAGATAGCATA
Organism: Octodon degus; assembly: GCF_000260255.1. Lineage (NCBI taxonomy): Eukaryota > Metazoa > Chordata > Mammalia > Rodentia > Octodontidae > Octodon > Octodon degus. The sequence goes on along the minus strand of NW_004524663.1, from coordinate 3,315,630 downwards.
GGAAGCACCTCTAAAATAAACTGCAGAATTGTCTAAGATCATAATTCTAGGTTGTTCTGGAATACAAAACTAATGAGGTTAAAATTAAAAAATAATTTTGAATGTCTTCGAAAGTCAAGCTTTGGTCTACTATAAATCTCCCACGGAAGTATGTAATTCACCTATTAGGAAAATGAATGAAAAAAATATGTTCTCTCCTCTAATTTTACTGATATATATATATATTTCTAACTCAGTTGTTTGTGATTTAGAGTGTTGCTATCCTTTAACCTGTGCAGACATTGAGTATGTTTTTTCCTTACATAAATCCTATATTTTCATCCCAGAATTCAAAGGAGTGTCTGGCTTCTCTTCATCATTAAGGGAAGTCGAGAGCCCTTGCAGCCTTCTGTCTAGGTAGTCTGCTGCCAGTCACTTATTCTAGCTTTGGGTCTGTTTCTGGCATAATTACTCATGGAGGGCCGGTTAGAAGAAGTGCCAATTTTGGAAGTTCTTTTTCTTTGAAGAGAAGCAATTCACTGTTCTTTCAGACCTGCCATTTTAAGAAGCAGATTCCTCTACCTGGCTCATAATAAAATGCCACCTGCAAATCAAAAACTTTCTAATAAATACCTCCTCCCACACAGGAATATTGAAAATATTAAGAATTTTTTATTTTTTATTTATTTATTTTTTTGGCAGAATCGGGTATTTTTTAATTTTATTTTAGTTTTTCATCCATTGTTCTCTTTGCCAGGAGATGCAATAAAACATGCATCACAACCAACAATACAAACGCCGCATCCTCACGTAGATTAAAGTTGGATTCCCTATCAGCTTCTGCTGGCAGTGAGGTCAAGACTACGTCATACACTCATCTTCCAGTGTCCCACACAGGAGCTTTACATATGCTCATTAGTATCCGTTCCTTTGATGTTCCTTGGATTTGTTAGCACCGGTGCTACAGCTTTGTGTCATCCGGACACATTCTTTTACTTCCCCAGTTTCCTGAGCAAGTTCCTGCGAGGACAGGCTGCCCCTGGGACACCAAGACAACTCTCCCTGACTCTGAGTTGGCAGAACCGGGGATTGAACTCAGGCCCTTGTGCTTGCCAGGCAAGTACTTATTCTACTGAGCTATCTCCCTGGCCCCCAAGAATTTTTTAAAGTAAAACTAGAATAGGACTATTCTAGAAGGCATTGTCATCACTGAAATCTCCAGGTATGTTTAGTTTAGCTCCTAACATCTACTAAGATTGAATTAACAAAAAAAGAATTATAGTACACTTAAATTTATAGTAAAATGAAAATTCAGAATGGCCATGGTGACCAGTTCTAGAAATCTGTGCAAATGAACAGGACCATGATTGTCTTTTCTCAATGTTGAGAATAATTTTTCAATATGTATCAATGACTGGTTTGTCAGTACCGTGTTTCCCTCTCTGTATATATTCATGTTGTACGCTGGTGATGGGTTAGCAGGAAATAATATAATTCAATATTTTCATTTTAAATTGTAGGCCTATGGGATTCTCTAATTTATTTTTATAATGTTAAATTTGTTTTGGACTGAATTTTTGGAAAATAATTCTCAAAAAATTTTAAGCACTGCTTATTCTGTATGTAAAACAATAAAAGGCTCCATAGTGCAATGAAATTTTTCCTACCTAGATTTGTATACATATTCTCCTAAGCCAAAACAGTCCTGTCTGACCGACCACTTACATCAAACTGTTCTATTAAAGGACAGTAACAACCACATGCCAGGAGGGAGATGTAACTGAAGACAAGGGTGATACATCTCACTAAAAGAAGCCAGCCAGCTCCAGGTCAGGGATCCGAGTCCATTCTCTCAGCTGCTTTTCTCTTTCTGTCCTTACACCTGATTTCCTCTTTCTTATTTATGCCCCATCTCACAAGCCAAAGTCCAGCCAATAAGGGGCACAAGGTAAAACAAACAAACAAAACAAGGCCTATAGCACTGTAGCACCTCAAGCTTTTCTTATTAATGGGGTTCAATTAGCTGTTGTTATCAAGGTTTTTGGCTACACATGATTAAAATGTCAAAGTCACACAGAGGAGCCTCTTGCTTCCATCCCAGTAAAGGAAGTATGTTCTGGATTTACCACTATTAATCCCAGTTAGGGACAGTTGACAGAAGGAATGAAACTCATGACTTCTCAGGTGTTGTAAAGCAGTAATATTTTGTTATCTTAAGGTACCCAAGTAGATAGCACCTATATCTCCCATCACTCTTTCTTGGCCTTAAAATACCAATCCTCTCCGTGTCCACTGGGACTTTGTGCTTTGTATACTATGAGGTTGGTTCCAGTAGGGGTGGGGCTCATACCCCTAATCTCTTACCCAAGTCTTCATGGTCTCCCCTGCCAGGTTTTATATCCCCACCTCCAACTTTGCCACCCTTTTCTGTTGCATCTTGGTTGCTATCCAAGACAGCTCTCACTCAAGGTGGTCTGATTTAAGATTTCCAAAAAAAGAGTAAATAGTGCCATGAACAACTGTTTTATTTACAGTTACACTTCGATGGCCTTTAACAATACCTGGCATATAGTAGATGCTCAATAAATGCTACTGAATGACTTCAGAGCTGGCACTGTGTCTCGTGTCTCTGGACTCCACATAGTCACTGAATGTGGCCCCAGGTGGTCGTTGTTGCTGTTCCTATCTCACCTCCTGCCAAACCTTGACTTACAACATGATTTTTCTCCCTTCTGCCTAGCTCTTTCCCTAAGTTAATTCTATATAAGCTCTGATTCTTTTGAGTAATAATAGAAATGTCATATTTTCAATTTAGTGAATAAGCCATTTGGAATGAGGTAGCTTTTCCGTGTATTGTTATGATCCACTGATGCCACGAGGCAGATACCCAAAGCACTTTGATACAAGTGATAGGTCTTTAACTGAGGAGGCTTCTGGCCCTACCAATGAGGAATAAAGTGAAACCAGCTTTTTTACATGGTGACTGTACTTGGCAGGGGCATCTGACAACAGACATGAATGGAAATCATTCTCAAAGATTTTTAAATCATGAACTTTATTGTATCTGAGGTTATAGCAATGAAAATTAAATTTATTGTAATATAAAACTTTATTATATCTAACATGTTTAACTTCACATGATTTCTATATCCTACTTCTTTTAATCTACAAAAATAAGAAATGAACAATAACATGTCAAGGGGAACACTAGCACAGTACAGCTATGTTTCAGCTTTGTCATTCATGGTAATGTTGGTGCTAGCAAAAACTTCTGTTCCCAAATAGGTGAGATAAGGCTTCTGAAAAATAAATTGTCTGAAGTCTGGGGGAACAATGTTCTCACCCCCACTACCATCACCACCAAAGGTCCTATTACCAAAGAGTATGACATCTGCCCTGTAGCTCTGAGTAAATCTAGCAGCAGAACATTGTGACTGATTTCTGTGGGCACCAGGGACCAGGTTCATTCAACCTAAAACTGGTGCCAACTGGATGAGACAGTTTAGGGTCTTAGCTTTGTCAAAGCACCTTTTGTGCAGGGAGCTATCCAAGGTGCTGTCTGAACCTTTAGTCATCCAATAAATCTGAATCTTTCATCTGTGAGTTGATGTGAATTTCTTGCTATCTTGGGTTTTGCCCTCCTGGCTTGGTCTAATCCTGAAATCATCTGAGTTTCCCATTTTGGGTCCTTCTAAACCACTATTTGTGCCCAAATCCTGAGGTGTGTTATAACACATTCATAACTGACCCTCAACTAACCCTTTGCCATCCTCTTCTCTTGACTATGCCTAATCTACACATTGACCTCTTTTGAGATTAATCACACTGTTCCACACCTGGGTTTTCTGTAGCTATAACACATGTTAACAAAAGTAAAAATATGAAGTTACCTGTAATCTGAATAACTTGGAAGGCTGAGAAAGAGGATCACAAGGTTAGCTCAAGGCCAGCATGGACAATTTAGTGAGACTCAATACAAATAATAAAAAAGGCTGGGAGTATAGTTCAGTTGGCAGAGAGCCACAATTTTTGACTCTCAGTGCCACAAAAAAAGATAAGAAATTGGAATTTAATCAACAAGGGAAATTAAACCTCAAGATATATGATATTTTCATTTTAGTAGTAATATAAATTGCCTGAATAATATATTGTTGAAAAATTATTCTCTAGAGAAAAAATTTCTAGTTATATAGAAAAAAGAAAAATAGATTTCATTATTATTTTATTATCTTCAGCATGTTTGTTAAAATAAGCTAAGTATTCAGCTGTTGTTGGCAAGATCAATATTATTCTTGGGACATACATTTGTTACACAGACTTCAGTCTCTTTTGTAATTTTTACCTGAAATAAAGGAAAGAAAATTGTTTTTTCTATAGTAGTAGGTGATACATTCTAGCAGTTGGTGCTCAAATTTATTTCTTACATACATTTTTAAAATATTTATAATAAATTTTTATGCAAAGCAAAATTTGGCCTGATGGTGATATATTTTAAACATTGTAATTTATTTCCTGCAAAAATGCTTTTCTAAAAATTAGTCTCTTATATAATTGCCACTTCAGTGTATATGTTGCCTGTGTAAGGAAAAGCAAATGTGTACTAGCTTTGGGCCCCAGAGTACACAGCAGGTGTTGTGCAGTTGATTGTACAAGTCCTTTTGCTTTCTTGGCATTTTCTACAATGATCACAGTGTCTGAGAAAGGAAAAAAGAAAACCCCCAAGCACACCTAGTTTTAAGCTATGAAAGGTTTCCTGCCCTAAGTGTTGCCAGTGATGTGGACGTTGGTTTTCAACCCAGAGCTAATGACTGTCTAGAATCATTGATACTTCTTTTCCCAACCCCATGTTTGACCAATGACCTGAATCTCTAGCACTGCTCTTAAGATTAGAGACACATATCACAGATATCAACCTTTTTTTTTTTTGGTCTGCAGAAAGCTAATAAACCCTCCAGGAATTGAATGCTTGACCATGCTTCTGACCAACCTCTAACATACAGTATAAAATATTAACTAAGCATTGCATACTTACTAGGACCCAGCTGAGCCTTGACTCCGTTTAGACTCCAGTATAAACTGCACTGGAATGGTCAGCTGATCCATTTTAACAGTGAGACCCATTCTCCCACCAGGACCTTATATATAGCCAAGACTGGCACATGATAGTGATAAGAGAAGATGTAGTCACACAGAACGGAAGTCTGGGAAGCTGTATCCCAGTACTGTTCCATCACCTGAGATCCACTGGGCCCCACAGACTTCTGGGTAAGAAACATTGATTGTTTAGTTTCTTTATTTTTCAGATGAGGAGGCTGAACTTTGGGGAGTTAGCTTACTTTTCAAGGTCATGTGGATAACTAGAGGCAAAGATGAAAGAGGAACCTCATCTCCTTCCACTTTCTACCACCTGGTTCCCAGAGCCTGCCACTCTCCTTTTTTCTATTCCCTTGTGGTTGAAAGCAGCATATCTTATATCACCCAGACTGCTGTGTTGCCAGGGCTATTTTTGCCTCCGAGTAGAAAATTGTATAATTTAAGCTGGCTTAAGGTAAGAAAGCACTTTATCAATTAAAGTAAATTTTAAAATGATGAATTATCTGGCCTCAAGTGCATCCAGGGGTTTAAATATGCTATCCAGTTCAATCTTTTCTTTCCCTTTGGCTTTTATTGTGCTGGCTTTGTTATCAGGGGACCTTCTTCATGTACTCCAGCAGATGGAGGGAAAAAACCACCCTCACAGCTGATAGTTCTTTGTGAGAGGAAACATTTTCCCCAGTGGTATTGACAAAGTGCTCACTACAGAGCCTCATTTACCTGAGCTGGCGTATGTGTTTATCTCTGGACCCATCATTGTCGCGAAATGGTTCAAGTGATATGATTGTTCAAGCTTGTGTTATGTGACCCTCTTAGGAAGAGGACTGGAGTTTGAGTTCAATCCCACCCAAACTTTTTGGGCTGAAACTAAAGAAGGGGAGGTTTCTCGAAGAAGGACCTAGGTACTGTTAACCAGAATTGTGAGGAATGGATGATAGAAAAACATAAAATGATATACATCCACTGCCTCGTCCTCAAATCTTGTTCAGCTTTTGGGGCTAGTACTAAGAAATAGAGCTGGAAGATTGGGCATGGTGGCATGTGCCTGTAATCCCAGTGCTTGGGAGGCTGAAAACAAGATCACTACGATCTTGTAGTAGAGATCTTGTAGTGAGACCCTGTAGACCCTGTACTAAATGCATAAAAAATAGAGCTGGAAAACTCCTCACAAAACTGCCTGCACTACTACTGCTACTTCTGTAGGACCCTACACTCCTCTCTATTAAGGACCCTTTCATTTTATTTCTGCTAGGGACTATTTAGGGAATTCTTTGTTTTCTTGAAAGAAGAATAGAATTTAAACACATCTAAATGTTTGAAACAGTTGTTAGAAATGCCAAGTAGGCTTGATCTATTTGAGAATATTTGGCCAGGAGAGGATAAAACAGCACTGGACAACTTTCAGAAAGGCTTTCCATAAGAATGCAATGGTGATAACCTCAAATATCTCTGCTTTCTTCCATTTCATTTTGTTTCCTTCCAGTGCTTCTAAATCAAGGCTTATTGCTAGGTCACCACAGGTGTGCACCCTTGGGCATGTTCTAGCAGAAAAAGGCTGCCCCTTCTGTTTCCTGGGTGATGAAATAATAACAGTAGTGGAAAAACAAGGTTGTTTTAGGGCATCACAGAATGAATACTGTAGTTCTGCAAGATACTAATTTAGGCCTCAACTAGAAATACCTTGGGAAGCTCACTAATGAAAACATAGACCCTGGAAATCCAGATAACAGGTGTTTGTCTCCGTTCTGCACTGCCTGACATTAACCGAGTTTCTCATCTTCTGTGGGCCTTAGGTTCTGTTTCCAGAACAGCTTGATGGAAGGGCCTGGGCAGAGGGAAGCTGCTTGCTCCTCATGGCAGCCAGGAAGCAGAGAGAGCAGGGAGGGCTTGGGGAGCGAGACAAGCCTTCCGAGTCGCACACCAACTTCCCACCCCTCTCAGGCCCAGTGTCCTCACAGCATGCTGAACATGTTCAGCACAGTGGCCTCACAACCAATTTCCAACACATGAGGGTTGGGGACCACTTTAGATCTAAACTATGACAGCGATTTCTAAGATTAGTTTAAGTGACACTTGGCCATATTTCTCTATATAATAATTTTAAC
>NW_004524663.1:3291264-3308147 GCF_000260255.1 Octodon degus | reverse complement strand
GAAGGAGCTATAATTAATATTTGATTTTTCAAAGATGAGCACACCTAGAGAAAAAATGATGAATACTTTTAGTAATATGTTATAAAAATATGGCAAAAGTCTAAAGATAATATATGAATGATAGAATTTAATGAAACTAATAAACATGGTTTCAGTTTTTAAAAATTATTCTTGATAGAATAGTACTGTAATTATTTGGCAGACACAGAATTTGAGACAGTGCTTTGTTGAAAATCTATACTATACTAGCTATACTAGGTACCTCTCATGTATCATATTACCCTTTCACAAACATCCCTGTGAAATACATATTAACATTCCTATTTTACACCTGTGAAAGTGAATTTTCCTAAATTGTGTACTGCTTTTGGCTGAGTTATTATTCATTATGAGAAATACCTAATTCTAAAACCCATATTCACCAACCACACCGTTACCCTAGGATTCATGGCTAGCAGAGGTGAAGCCAGGGCAGGATCTTCTAACTACAGATCCAGGGAGGCTTTCTCTAGAATTCCCAGTGCTTCAGGTTGCAGAGGAGCTTTTGGTGCTCTTCCCATCCTTCACAGAGCCAGAAACCATTTCTATGGAAATGCTTTGTGGGAGGACTTTGGAAAAGTTTGGAGATGCTGGCTAGAGAAACGTTACAATACTATCAGCAGAGGCTTCTAGGTGATTCTGGCCATAGCTCAGAAGATTAGAATATGAATAGGAATGCCAACAATATATGCCAGGCTTAGAAGATTTCAGGTAGGACAAAAGGCTCCACTGGCAATTAGACAAGAGACAATGTGTGCTACACTATAGCAAAAAACCGTCTACATTTTGTCCATGCCCTGACAATTTGCAGGAGACTGAGATTAAGGGTGGTGGAGGAAATTCAGAGTTTGCTCATCATTCAGGCTGTGGCATGAGTACTGTTGACTTCTTTTAGTTTTATTTAATTATATTTAGCTAAAAAGTGAGCAGGAAATTTTGAAAACTAAATTTTGGCCCCAAAAGACTACATGAAATGGTTGGGCCAAAGAAAATGTGATTGCTAAAGAGATTAGCGCCATTTAAAAAAAAATACTTTGTACCAGGCCAAGAAGAAAGATGACTTGAAGGCATCTCAGAAAAAAAGAACCCTCAACCGTACCCCACCACATCACAGGCTCAGGTGTGCAAATTTGTTAATTGTTCATTTGAAGAGAGATTCCCCAGGACCTCTCTGCTTGAGATGGGCCTCTTAGGGAATTGGTTTTCTGAGATTCATTTCACTATGATCAGCATCATGGTGAGCGGCTGTCATGGTCCAAAAGGACTTCATTACTGTGACTGCTGGAATTATACCTTGGCATTGTCACATGATGCTGGTATTGCTGGTATTCAGAACACAATAATTGGTTCAGGAAGGCAAAGGAGGCTGGAAGATGAAGCAGGGATCCCGAGAGAGTGGTACATGAAGCTGTGGGAATAAAGCCAAGCTGCATCGGAGACACAAAGATGTAGGAGATTCCAGGAACATGAAATGTTTGCCACAGAAAGCTGCACGCTGTTGGCAGAGCCAGCTCAAGAGAGATGCCATATGGGCTGCAGCCAGCAAGGCCAGTGAGGTGTCATTGTTTATTGCTTTGGAACACATATCTTAACACTATGTACTTTGCATATGGGACATAGAGCTACAAGACTGAATGGTTTTCCTGTATTGTTTTAAACTTATTTTGGTTCTATTCTTCTCTGTTTCCCTATTCTTTCCATTTGGAATGGGAATGTTAACCTTATACCATTTTACCCTGTGGTTGTGTAGCTTTGGGGAGTTGGGCAGGGAATTGCAGCTAAGAGTTTGTCTTGAATCTCAGAGGAGACTTTGACGTAAGTTTTCTAAGTGATGCTGGAACCATTGAGACTTAAAGGCAAGTATTATTGTGCTTTAGCAGTATCATGGCTTGTGTCTCAATACCCTCCCCCAAAGCCTTATGCAGCTTTAAGTGGGGCTGTTGCGGAGGTGGCTGAATCTAGTGTGTAAGTAATTTGTGGTGTTATGCCAGGATTCAGGGTGCTGAGATGAAGGGTGGATTATTGCTGGATCCATCCACTGATTGGATTGGCAACACCCTAATTCCAGTAGACAGGATACAATATAAGGGATAGAAAAAGACCTGTTTCCTCTTTGCTTTTTTGCTTTTTCTGTCTTCTGCAACCACAGCCTGTTGCTCCTCTGCACCGTGCCTTGGAGCCAGCTGATTATGTACTGAAACCTCTGCAAACTGTGAGTTAAATAAACCTTTCCTCCCTTAACTTAGCGGGGAGGGCATTTTGTCTCAGCAATGAGAAAAGTAACTAAGACAATCTATATACTGGATAGTTATGTCATGTTAGGCATAATTAGGACCTTGTGTTTATTAGGTGGTTTAGTACAGTTAAAGGATATGTACTTGGGCATCAAGTTGGCCAAGAGTGGAATGTAGTGGTAAAACTTAATTGTGTTGACTTAGTTAGCTTGGGAGCTACCCAAACTCAATGATCCCCAACATTTTTGACACCAAGGACCCAGTTATGGAAGACAATTTTTCTTGGGGGTGTGGATGATGCGGGTGAGGAATCATTCAAAGATGCACACAATATAGTACTCTTGTGTGTGCAAAGAGCAGTATGGCAGTAGGGTTTACCCTTCTGTTAAGTTGAATGCTGCCACTGATCTTAAGAGGCAGAGCTCAGGCAGTAATGTGAGCAGCAGGGAGCAGCAGTAAATGGAGATGAAGCTTTTGCTCTAGCTTACCTCCTGCATTATAGCTTAGTTCCTAACAAGCCACAGACAGTTTGGGGACCCCTGGCCTACAGAACTAGTAACACATATTTTGGGGTGTGTCTTGCTGAGTCACAGAGCTGTGACTTTGGGTATTATTATGGGCCCTGCCCCTACCTCTCTGACACTGTTCCTCTGCTTCGCTTCCTGGCCAACATAAACTGAGTGGCTTTGTTCCACCATGTCCTTCCACCATGGTGTTTCTGCCAGCCAGGCTGGGTCCCCAGAAACCATGAGCCGATTTAAACCTCCTCCTTCAAATTGTGGAGCTTGGGTATTCATCTCAGTGATGAGAAAGTTGACTAATGCAATCAGTAAAGGAGGTAGACTGAAAAGCTGAGAAGACAAACTGTATAGTTTAATAATTTCATTCAAACTACTGTTAGGTCCAGAATAAGTCTTAGGCGTCATTGGTACGTTAACTCAATTGTAATTTCTTGTTCTGACTGCTGCAATAACTTAAAAGTGATTTATGTGACTATCATAGAACTTGAACCATAATAAGCCCTTCTGTAAATGATTGCTATTTCAGTTAAGAGGATAATAAGATGTGCTATTAAAATAATCATTTTCTTAACCACGATATGTCTTATGTTTGTGTTAATATAACATGTTTTCAAAATTTAAGTTCTACATCAAAGAAGTCATTGATCTAAGGACAAATAATGAAGCAAGGAACATAATAGTACATATGACAGATGTTAAATTAAATATGAAGAATTTCTGCAAATCAATAATGAAAGATAAACAAGGACATCACTATAAGGAAATATAAAATATCAATTCAACATACAAAACAGAATTCCATTTTACTCCAAATGAGAGATACTCAAATTACAAACTATAACTGGACATCATTTTTATCTATTAGATAAAAATTGTCACATAGGTAAATACCAAAAATCTCTAGCACACACTGAATGGCTGGAGTTGGAAGAAATGCTCTATATATTGCTGCTAGAAAGAGAAACTAGCACAACTTCAAGAAGAAAAAGTCAGCAAAGTTTAAATCCCTTTTAACTCAGTACTTCTCTTTTTAGGGCTTTCTCTCATTGTGATGTGTACCCTGAAATCCATAGTTAGTCATAGGTATATGATTAATCACTGTATTTGCTCCAGTAGCTAATGATCAAAAGTAGTGTTCATCAGTAGGGTACCAACTACTTAAAATTATGGTACATGCATACAGTGGAAAGCTATGTAGTAGTTTAAAATTATGTGGTAGTGATAGAAGATAGATAAATAGACAGACCTCTAAGATATATTTATTGAAAACCATGGCATATAATAATGTTAACTATTTGAATAAAAATTAAAAGACTATATTATGTGTATGTTTGTGTGGAAATAAAGCATCTCTGGAGGAATGTCTCAATCTCAGGGTGAGAGGGCTATATACACTGTCTTATATTTCTGAATTATGCACCCTTTGTATCATCTACCTTAAAAATGATAACTAAGCCATGTGGCTCACGTGGCGTGTGGCCCTAGAGCCCCGGGAGACATCACTCCTGTCATTCTTTACTGCCCTTTTCCCTGCCTCAGCTAGGTTCCTAGCCATGCTCAAGAAAGGCCTCAACCCCAGAGGACAGAAAGGAGAAGAGAAAGAAGCCCAGGCTCAGCCCATTTGGCCCTCAAATGTAAAACTCTTCACAGAAAAAGAGTCAGTCTAGAATCTATGGTTTCAGGGTGCCCTATGAAATCTGAATTATAGATAACCAACAAATAATTATTAGGATAACTATGTCTCCTGTAATATTTGGGACATACTCAGTATTTTTATTGCTTACCCTGGTAAACTAAAAGGGTTTTGTAACCCAGCTGCTTCTCAGGCAGCGTACACTGTCTGAGCCAGGCTTTCGAATCTGTGAATAGAAGGACAATGTTGTCCAACTTTGTTGTGGGGTTGTTATGAGGGTTAAGCAAGCCCAAGTGTCTTAAGGATGATCTAAAATAAAAGGGAAATACACAGTTTCTATCAGTGTGATTGTTATCAAAACACTTATCTCCATAGCAAACCATTTACTGAAACCATTTCCTTACTTTCTTTCAACTTTACTGTGATTTCTTACAAGTCCTAGGCACATAATCATGTATTTATTTTCACGTTTAAGGATTGTTTAAAAAATATAGAATGTAACATAATGTAAAATATGACAGAGACTTCATTTTCATTGTTCATTGTTCTTGGACTTACACTTGTAGCTTTTATTTTAAACCATATTTACCTTACATGAATATCTGGCAGGGTCCGCTACTGAAATCATCTAGCATATGTTTATTGGACACCTATTATGAACCAGGTATAGAAGATAAAGGGGTGAGTAAAATAGACACACTATGGTATGACGACATGGAATGTATGGGCTGCCTGAGGTTCAGAAGTGCTGTAGTCAAAGAAGGAGAGAAAATATGTAAGAAGGGTATTTCTCAAGGCTGAGTCACTTTAGGTCATGGGGTGGGACATCTGGGCCGTACTGTGGACCAACACCCCCTTCTGTGATGCCAACATGCACCCAAGGACGAGGGCGGCTGGATTCCCACTGCAGAGCTTGTTGGCTCCTGAAAGATTGTTTTGCAAGTGAAGGCTAAGAAACATGTAGACACTCAATTTGTGTCCAGGATCAACATGCTGCAAACCTGGCGAAGCAGATGGAAGGAGCAGGAGTCAGGCATGTGGCATGGTGCTAGACTGTCCTGTGGGGAGGCCCAAGCACATCTAAGATAAAGGTTTCCAGGCCACTCCCAGGTTCAGATGACAAGCTCCAAGTCTTCTATACGGGAAGCTGAAGAAAACAGATTTGGGAGGCAAAACTGACCTGGACAACAAATGACTATATAAAACTATTCAGCTTACCTGGCAACCATAGGCACGCATTTTTGCTCGACTAATAGGTGGACATTTTGTGTTCAGTTATGTTTGGGAAAAGTCTTAAAGCCACTAATCTAGGCCAAAATACTCATTTTACTGGTATTACAGGATTTACTTTCATTGAAGCTCTCCTATCTAATATTATGCTCCAGCATGATAAGTCACATTTCCTATAGAATGCAATAAAATGAAATGTGTTGACCTCTGCGGCAGCTATATTTTCTTTTAAAATGGAAATATTCTTCTTCCTACTTGCACTCTATAAGAAGCATAAAATGCAGAATTTCAAATGAGAGAGTGCAAAGTCTATGTATAGCTATTGATATGTATGTCTGTATCCATACATTTATAGATTTAGATTTATATATTTGCCTGCACCGTGGTGCAATTGGCGTAGGCACTCCTATTTTTTTTCTGGTTTGAATGAAGCCAAAATGTGTGTAATTCCTTTTGCCTGACACAATGGCCTTGAATAATGCATGAGCAAATATATTCCACTGTGCTCTCAGCAGTGTTATTAGCAAGCTGATAAGACAGAACTAAAGCTTCTCATCTTGTAAATGAGCACATTTTCCATGGAAGGAGGATACTTTTTGCCTTCCAGATATACCTTTGGACTTGCAAAATGGGCCTGGTTACCCATTTTCTCCTGATGTCATCACCATCTAGTTTTTTAAAGCAGAAGGCCACTTCTGCTTCTGTGGGACATCCTCCCACCTGCCAAGGTATGTAGGGGAAGATGTGTTCTGAGTGGTCTTTGGTAGGACAAACACCGTAAGACAGTGGAGCCTCTCCTTGTATTTTCATACTTTGTGAAATATCACAGAAAGTAAAGCTCCCTTTCTAAATGCTCCATGACCTTTCCTTGTGGGTTTATCACTTGGTTTCCTGTTGGCAGTTGCTAAGGTAAACTTCTCTTCTAAAACTAACACTGAGGTCAGCAGGGTTTAAACTGTACCCTTTGAGACCCTAAGCAAAAGGGCACAGCAGACATCTGGGTGGTGCTTTCCCATGTTGGCAGACTGTTTACCCTGGAGATCGCCTCCTGGCATTTGTCTTCCCTGTGCCAGGCATAGTGCTTTGTAATCCTTGAAGACTGCTTTTGCAGTGTTGGCCATGATATGAGAATAATTTCCCTGTTGTCAAGGGAAACTAAACAGGCATTCAAGACTGCTCAGCCATGCTGACCTCATCCCTTCTTCGTGTGTTGCTGATCTCGGCACTTTGGGACTCTCAAAATTAGGAGCTGATAAAACTATAGCTCTCTTTAATCTGGAAATGTCACACACAAAAACATTTTCTGAATCCTTCCCACAAACTCTGCATTCTAGAAAGACAAAAGGTTGTACATGTTTACAATCTTTTGTGTGTCCTAGTATAGTAGGAATTTACATTTCAGAGAATATTTAGAATAGGGGCATATATGGTAATAATAAGTGTGCCATGTGTTCCCAGTGAAGTTACAGTTCTCATTAAATATCATGTGTATTTTCTGTTATAATGGCTAATTGAGTAATTGTTATAAAATTCAAATCTAATGAGATATCTCCATCATAAAAAGCATTTTAATATATCTTTTATATTAAAAATGAAGCATACCATCAGTAAGGAGGTTGTTTATTTATTTAAAGCTGTAGAATGTATATACTTACTAAAAGCCAGGCTCATATGGTATGTGCCCTTCTATTAAAATTCTATTGGGGAATTACCGACAAATAATTAGACAAATAAAAACTGAAGTTTAATGGTGATGCTAAAAAAAAAGCACTTAGAAGAGGCATCTAGCTGTGCCCATAGGTGGGCTGGCAAAGTCTGCCTGGAAAAAACAGAACATGAACAAGACCACTATGGATAGGTACAGAGATTGTCCATTGCACAACTATACATGATGCCCTGTTAAGCTGAGGCCTTGATGAAAATGGAGTGAGCTAAAAAGGTACTAGTTAAAAGTGGACTCAACTATATAAGGGAAAGGAGATGAAAGCACAGCCAGGTAAAGTTATTGGCCGGAACGCAATAGAGATCCTAGAACCTTTAAGTAGAGGAACTACAAGAAATTCCACACATACCATGTAGACAACAGGGGGCCTGGCCGTAGCTCAGTTCTTTAAGTGGCTGTTTCCACAAAGCTGTCAGCCTCAGGTTGCTCTAGTTCGATCCCCACAACACTCCGGCCAGCCCAACCACCCCTGAGGACATTCGGAGCAAAAAAAAAAAAACATGTAGACAACAAAAAGGGTCCAGCTAAATATATGTGCTAGACCAGTAAGGACTCATAAATTAAAGGCAATGGGACCCACTTCAAGAATTTCAATCGAGGAAATAATATAAATTGATGTAACAGGAGCAGCGTAGAGATTAGATCAGAGTGGGGCCCAGTTGAAACAAGGAGATCTATGGGGAGGCTATGGCAATCATCAAGACAAAAGGCTTTCCTCAAGCCATGGAGGGAACTGGGTAGAGTAGGTGATTTTAAGAGGTATGTGGAAATTAAATCATCAAGACTGATAGAACTGTGGAAGATCGAGTTAGTAGAATCATTGAACACACCAAAATTTCTAGGGTAGTTACTGGGTTGTTGAGGGTTCTATTCACTCAAACTTGGAACAGAGGGGTAGACCACAATGTGTAGGAAAGAGGGTGAGTTTGAGTCTGTATGTCACGTCCAAGTGGAGATGCCCAATAAAAAACTAAATAGATATGTTTAAAAGTCAGTAAAGAATCAGGAGGGAGGGGAGAGAGAGAGAGAGAGAGAGAGAGAGAGAGAGAGAGAGAGAGAGAGATTCAGGAATCACTGCTTGTAAATGAAGCTGAAGGTAGAGAATTAGTCAGACCATATGACTCCCGAGAGCAGAAAAGTACTAAATCTTAGTAGTTTAAGCTTTTTTTTTTTTTTTTTTTTTAATGAACAGGATAGAGCTAGGAAGTACTGTCTGGTGGAAGACTCTGCAGTATAACCACCAATCCAGCTTCTTCTCTTTTTCTTCCCTTGTACAGTGATAGCTTCCATTCTCAGGGGAACCTGCTGAAGTGACCAGCCATGTCAGTTTGGTCAGCATGGAGGGGGATCCCAAGAGATCCCAGGGACTTTCAATTCGAACACATGGAAGACCCAGACCAACTAGAATGAGTCGGTCACCCTAGTCACCTTCTGGTTGTAAGATGGCCCTTTATGTGCATCCACATGTCAGATGGGTGGAAGAAGGAAGCAAGGAAATGAATGGCACACACTAGCTGAGTCAAGAGCCTAAAAATTGGCTGCCTCTAAATACAAAGGTAGCAAGGTGCTGTCATTCTCATGTCCTGAGACATTGCTAACCCTAGTGAAATTGGGGTGCATTAGTGAGGAAACAGAAAGGGATGAACATTAGGGGAGCATTTAACAGTTACTAATCAGAGGACAACTCATCCAAATAAAGACACTAGATCCAGATTCAGTGAAATATAAACATTTAAGACATAAATGTAGAAGATAACATAAAAACTGAGAAGTAACAAGTGGAAGGTAGGAGTGAAACTATTACAGAAAATATCAAGAGAGGCGTAGGAGAAGAGCTTTTCAAAATCATTAAGGAGTCTAACAAGTTGATTCTGCCCCCATTAGAGTTGATTGAGAAGCACTTCCTGTAAGGTGGGAGGTACCACAACCTTCCTGTGCTAACTCGCCTTGCTCCTCAATGACCAGGTGCTAGCGACTAGGGAAGTTACTGCCTCAGTCAAAGGAAGAAGTCCTGTTCAGTGAGTCTCTTCCAGGACCAGGCAGACATGGCCAGCCTGTGGTGACACTCTCGTCACTAATTCTGCAGCAGGCCTCACAGTTTGCTTCCACTTTAATTTTAAGTGGCACTAGAGAAAAGCCCTTTCCTGGCACTCACGGGCATCTGTGTCCCTTCCAGTCTTTACACAGAAGGTGCCACACAGTTTCCACAGTTATGAGCCAAGCTCTGGTTCCATTTGTAAGAAAAACAAATTTTTATATATAAATGAGCTTGGAGAGGAAATTCTTTTTCTGTTTTCATTCTGAAGATGAGCTTTGTATAAGGACTGATGTTCAATGAATTTCTCCAGCCAACAGACCTTAACCAGGAACACTGGAAACACTGAAAAGTCAACTTGCAGAAGGAGAGGGCGTTTACCCCATCCACAGCCCTGTGTGCTGGGCAGCATGGAAATTGTATATTGTAATTGTGTGCTGCTCTTTAAATGCAGGCTTTCTTTTTCCCTAAAGCAGGGCTATATTTGAGATTCTCCACATCAGAGTCATTTCGCTGTGCTAGGGAAGGTTCACCCTGGGAGGGGTTTCTTACCACTCTGGACCAAAATAGGACTTCAAGAGCCAGCGACTCCTTCTCAATTACAGCTCACGGTGCCCACTGCATCTCAGAAGTGGGGCCTGCCTATCTATAGGCGTGCGCTGCCCGTCAGCCATCCTCAGTACACTGGTTTCCAGGGAGATTTCGACTTAAGTTTATAGCTCCTAAATCTCACTTATCTCCTTATCCATGGAAACTAATTTAAAGCCAGAGGTCGTGTGCACTTTTGTTGAATGAGAATGAAAAGTCCCTGAGTCACTTTCATTATTATGGACTTTGCACAGCAATAGGCAACAAGAGGGGAGAAGAGAAGTCACACCTATCAAAATGCTTACCAAGAAGGGATGTCTCTGGAAGTTCTCTCTGGAGAAACCAGCAGGGTGATTGGAAATCTGGTGGCTTTGTTTATGTTGGATGATATGAAGCATCTGCTGGCCCTTGGTGGTGAATCTGAAGCCTTTGTGGAAATAAATTACCCCTAAGATGCAGGCGTGGTGCCTCCTGTTCACTGCAAGGCATTAAGTACTCAAGACGTACTTATGTTGAGGGCTGACTTTCAGTGGGCCACAGAGAGGGTGCTGTTCTGTTACATACAAAACAAGATGAGAGTATTAAACTTAGGGGCTGGGGAGATAGCTCAATAGAATAAGCGCTTGACGGGCAAAGCGCAGGACCCTGAGTTCAATCCCTGGTACCACAAAAAAAATAAAATAAAATAAGGAGAATAATAAACTCACAGGCAGTTGTAATTTTTCTTAAATATTACCAGAACAGAACATTTCTTATTAGAGATAATCACTAAAATTATTAATAATTGTGAAGCTGATTAATGGAGAAAGGTCACAAATTAATGATCCCAAAGATTTGAGTGAGGGGTTTTTTTGTTTGTTTTTATCATTTTAGAAGTGTTTTTCCAGTTATTTTCTGCTAACATTATCAGCTGTTTCAGAGAAGCCCTATACGCCTATGTACCTCCAATACATATTCAGAAATTTGACTTTTCAGTTGTTTCAAAGCCTTTGATGTGCAGTGAAAGCACAATGCCTTCCAAATGGAAGCTGATGGCTTATACATAATTGAGGATGCGTTCCTTGGAGGCCTCCTCTCTCCACACTTGTATTCTGCGTCTTTGCAGACTTCGTGAATGTTTGTTAGATGTGTTGCATGTATTACAGCACAGGCTGCTTTGATCAGCTGCTGGATCCCAGAGGTGCCTGTCAGAGTATGCAGTTGGGCAGTGGGGTGGGACAGATTGGGAGAGGCTGGGATCTAGACAAAGGTGTGTCCCCAGCAGTGAAGCAAGCACTAGGAAGATGGCCAGAAGGTCTCCTTACAGTGGGCCGGAGTTGCTATTAGAAAGATCAAGTCATGACAACTGGCAAAACAAATAGCAGAGTAGCAGACAGGTCCAACCTGAGATGACAACAAGCTGGGTTAGTCATCCCAAAGAGCACGCTGATCAGATCTTTGGAAATATAAGAGCCAATGCTTATTAAGAGCTTACAGTGTGTTAACCACTCCACTTCTGTTATCATATTTAATTTTATTTAAAATGCTGTGGTTGTTACCAATTTACCAATGAAGAAAGTGAGTTTCAAATAATATAATTAATTTACCTTAAGTGATGCAGTTTCTAAGTGACTTTGCTGGAATTTAGATAAACATCTGGCTGGTGTGATAGCTATACTTGATTACTCCACCATACTCTTCCACAGAGGACTTGTCCAAGGGAGGCAGACAGAAAGTCATCCAAGAAGTCAGGTGAGAAGTTCCTAGCCTGATTTCAGGAGCTAGACTTCTGGCCTGGGGAGGAAGCTGACAAGAAAAAAGCAGCGTCCTTGCTTTACACATGTCAAGTCCTCCGAGCCAACAAAAGAGCAGTATGGGCATTACCTCCTACCAGAGCTGGGTTACACGATTTCAACGTGAACTAGACCAGGAACACATTTGCTGAACTCGACTTTAGATGACCTTGGATTCTTGAGAATAAGGGATCTTAGTTGTAAAAAGGTGAACTGCAGGGATGAAACCAGGAGGAGCCCCACCCCATGCTAAAGAGGACAAAGGTAGAAATTTCAAAATCAAAAGATAAGTTTAAGTGAAAAGAATGAAGACTGTTCTCATCTCAGCACTGAAAATGTGCTGCTGATCTGCTGCCTGAGCAAATATCTGCTTTCACACAGGAAAGAAATCTCAGAAGATAGTATACCTTTCTCATTATCTCTAGAACAGCAGATGGATTCCTTCCCCTGAAAATTGAGGATAGAAATAATTGCTAATCAACATTACCACTTACAAAGTACGTTATGTATATCGTTCACACAGCCATCCCATAGATACAAAGTCATGGCTTGCTTGAGTTTTGCTTTCAAAAGTTACCACAAAAGGTTATAACTGTGGACTGTCAAAATTACCCTTGAGAGACCAGGGATATAGTTCAGTGGTACAGTGCCTGCCCAGCAAGCACAAGGTCCTAAGTTTGATTCCCAGTGTATTAAAAAAAAGGATCACAAAATTACCTTTGAACATTTCTTCAGTTAAACATAGAGAATAGTGTGGTTATTCCAGATTTATGTACAGCATACCACATTTCCTTTCTGTATGGAAGTATTTAATTTGAAAACTGATGATCTTCACATGAAAAATATATTGTGATGTGATAGTAGTGGTCAGGTGATTTTCAATGTATTTGAGTTTTTTAAGCAATGTTCCAAATATTGAATGGTATAATGAATGATTTTATTATACCTGTTTCCAGATAAAGAAACTAAAGGTGGAGTTAGTGAATGCAGGATGATGACTTAAATCTAAGTTTCACACAGAAAATCTTGGGTGAAGTATATTTTACCACATGGCTACCCCAACATTATTATCATAGTTGAAAGACAGGACAGTTGACCCTGCCTTCCCCGTGAGGAATATGTTCTGATACCTGTAGTGTATTCCTGAAATCATGGATAGTGCCCAACTCCATGGTTAGCTATGCTTTTGCCAATATTTACTTACTACAATAAAATGCAATTTACAAATTAAGCACAGCCATAAATTAACAATAATAATAATGTGATAGAAAAATCATGACAAAGTACTTTGATAAAATTGCTAGTTTTACTATGCTTTTGTTTCATGGCTATGAAGCAGAACAAGGCTTACTTGAACACAAACACTGTGAGACCACGATAGTCAGGCTAAAAACCTGGAGAGCTACTAAGTGACCCAGAGATAAGTCGCATATGCAGCACAGTACTTCTGTACAGGGGGATGATTTGTGTCCCTGGTGCAACAGAGAGGGATGGGGTGAGATTTTATCACATTACTTCAAATGGCACAAAATTTAACACTTATGAACTATTTATTTCTAGAATTTTAGAATTTTGGGCCTGTTATTGACTTTAGGGAACTGAAACTGTGGATCAGGTGGAGTACTGCTTGTTCATTGCTAATAGAATTGCAGGAGTGCCTGTGGAGGTGTCCTGATGGCCTTGTCCCCACGACAGCCTCCTCCTAATCCTCATGTGATTTCAGCCTTCCTTTATCTTTTCTTACTTATACAGGTTTAATATCTTTGAAGCATTTGTTTTCTTTCTTACTGGTTTAAAAAGATAGTGAAAGGGAATGATGTCATTAGTTTTATGGGGCTAACACCCCAGAAAATCCCCATAAACATAATAAAGGAATTGACAAAAAATTAAAATCAATGTTTCAAGGATACTGAAAATTAAGGAAAACCTTGTAATACTCTATCAATTCAAGAAAATATCTGAATTTTGGTAATAGTGAACTTCATGGTGATGTAACTTACCTTATTTTAAGCATCTTAATTTCTAAATTCATATGGAAGTACAGAGGATTTAGAATAGTGAAAACAATCTTGAAAAAGAAGGGTGAAGAATCACACATGTTCCAACTTTGAAACTTGCTATAAAGTTTGAGTGAGGCCATGGGCCAAGTATAAGAACAGACACAGGTCTGTGGAACAGAAGAGGGAGTCCAGAAATAAACCCTGTATGTGTGCTCAATTATTTGCAACTGGATGACAAGACAATACATGGACAAAAAGTAATTCAGATTAGATCAAAGAGTGAATCAAAGAGCTAAACCCATGAAACTTTTAGAAGAAAACAAAATATAAACCTCAGATTTTAAACTAGAGAATAGTTTCTTAGCTACAAGACCAAAGGCACACACAAAAAAAAAGTAAAATCAAAATATTGAACTTGATCAAACTTGAAAAATATTCAGACTTCAAAGATACCATCAAAAAAGTAAAGAGACAAACCACAGAGTGGGAGAAAGTATTTGCAAGTCATATATTTGAATTTGACTTGTACGTAGAACCATTTTCTCCCTCCTTCCCTTGCCTGCTCTTTCTTGGATAATAGATAAGAGGTATCTAGGGAAGGAGCCCTGTTGCTCTGTCAGACATTATGACTGACCGATTCTCAGAGTATGGTCTGCAGACCAGCACCCTCAGCATCACCTGGTGTGTCTCAGAAATGCATTCAAGGACAGGCCAGATAACTCAGGGGACTAAAGTACCTGCTTAGGAAGAGTGCAGTGGCTGGGGTTCAATCCCCAGTGTGCTGTGCTGGCTCTGCCCTGGGGCATGCTGAGAGGGTGATTGAGATGGGCGTGGTGATGTGCACCTATAATCTCAGCGCTTGGGAAGCTGAAAGCAGGAGAATCACTATGAGTCCAATCTATGTAGTGAGACCCTGTAGACCGTGTAGAACCTGTTTACCAAATACATTTTTTAATGCATTCAACTAGGAATGCAGCTTCACCCTGACCTACTGGATGGGAAGAGAGGTAGAGAGGCAATCTGTATTTAATCCCGGGGACTCTGGGCTCAAGTTTGAGAACTACTGTTTCTGGTTGAGATGCTCTCTCTTTTAGGGTCTGGAAAAGAAGGAGGCAATGGGTGAGTGTCAGAAGTCACAGGGACAACTGGCTGTCTGGACATACAAACTTGCTATTTTATGTGAATGTTGATGGTATAAGTAGCCCTGGAACCTCGTCACAGTCAGGAAATGTTTATTAATTGTAATCCCAGGGAAAAGTTAATGGAATTCTTGCAAGAAAATTCCAATCTACCACTTCCAGTGCAACCCACAGTGAGAAAGCAGAGACAGAGACATATCTGCTGTTGTGGGGAGTCAAGGGGGGCCAAAGGCCATGGCCTAGGGCCAAACCTTGTCTTAACAGTTCATGGAGAGGGAAGTTACATGGGTAGAGTGACTGTGAGAATTATATGAATTCTGCAAGCTGGGCTAGGTGGAGGGCACAAGGGCACCTGTGCAATATACAGAGAGAGGTCTGCAGAAAGAGTACCAGATTCTGTCAACAGGCAGCCTCTAAATTTGGAGGAATCTGTAGCATAGTGTGAGGAAGCATCTTGTGCTTTGGGCTGGCTGCTTCAGCTCTGCTGTCTGGCTATAATTGCTCTAGGACATCACTGCCTCTTTCTCAGAGCTCCATCTCAGCTGACAGTGTGGCATCTTTCAGCCTAACTCACACTTAGTAAGAGGGAGCTACATGCGGGGCATCACAGACCAAGCCAGTCGAGGGAGTTGAGCACCTTCCCAGCCAGATCTGTGCATATCAGTACATGGGAGGAGGGCAAAGGCAAACCAAAATGGAGGCAAATTGTCTTCTTTTAGAAGAAACCATCTAAGTAGTCCTCCCTGGATAGGACCCAGTGGGAACCTTCAATGTTTACTTTTTTATGCCCCATTTCCTAAATCTCTACTTCCCCAGAGAAGATTTGAAATACACACTGAATTCCCCCATCCTATCTCCATCCCACTGTAAGCCTGCTTAGACAGAAACTAGACAAATTCTCACTTCTGGAGCAGTAGAAAAATGTGAGGAAGGAAGCTAGGAGTACATTCCTTCAGGTCACGGTGAAGCAGCACTTTACTCAAAAAACTATCCTTGGGTTGGGGATATAGCTCAGCAGCACAGCACCTGCCTGGAAGCTCAAGGTCCTGAATTCAATTCCAGGTACCAATAAAAAACCACATTGTCATCAAGAGCCTTGGCTCAGTAATGTGGAACATATCAGGCCCTCCAGTGGGTAGGTGCCTATGCCTCACCTAGAGCAGTGCCGGGATCCTACCAAGTGTTGGATGTAGGTAGGATGGTATGGTGGCAGTGGTGGCAATGACTACAATGGCCAGACTTCTCCTGGGGGTGCCTGGGTTGGCACCAGAAGCAGGTGCCATCTGTACCCAGTTGGTAGTTGCTAGGTTAAGAAGGTCACCAGCTGGAGACAGAGCCCTACCTCAGAACCTTTCCTGAGGAAGACAAGGCTCCCAGGAGACCATTCCTAACTGTGCCCCTTCATGAGGCTGGCAATCCACGGAGCTGCAGCAAGCCTGTCAGAACAAGTCACAGAGGCAGGATTCCTGGCTAGATGGGCACTGGGACATGAGTGGGAAGAAGTACTGAAGAATATCAAGCAGAACAGAGAGGCATTCCAGGGCCTATGTAGTAAGAGTTTAGAGTTGGGGACCCTAAGCTTCAAGGGATTTGGGGTATAGCCACAGATGGAAGATAGCAGTTTAAATGCTGGCCAGAAATAGACCTTGGGTCAAGAATAAGAAGCTGGCCAGGCATAGTGGCACACACTTGTAATCCCAGCCCTTGGGATGCTGAGGAAGCAGGATCCCTGTAAGTTCAAGGCCATCCTGGGCTACATAGTGAGTCTAAGGCCAACCTGAACTGCATAGAGAACCCCTGTATCAAAAAGACAAAGGAGAGAGAGAGACAAAGAGAGAGAGACAGACAGAGACAGACAGAGACAGAGAGAGAGAGACAGAGGGAGGGAGGGAGGGGAGAGAAGAGAAGAGAAGAGAAGAGAAGAGAAGAGAAGAGAAGAGAAGAGAAGAGAAGAGAAGAGAAGAGAAGA
>NW_004524663.1:3275542-3291164 GCF_000260255.1 Octodon degus | reverse complement strand
GAGGGAGGGGAGAGAAGAGAAGAGAAGAGAAGAGAAGAGAAGAGAAGAGAAGAGAAGAGAAGAGAAGAGAAGAGAAGAGAAGAGAAGAGAAGAGAAGAACCTATAGTCCAAAAAGGCATGGAAGGGGATCCCCAAAGACGCACGGGCAACTAGATCACTGGTATAGGAAGCAAGAAGACCAGAGTAGGGCTTGGAAATATCAGGTTAGGGCTCTGGGCTTCAATGACCTTCCTTCCCCTTATTTTTCCTAAAAATACCATTTTGTACCCCAGGGCAACCAGGGAATACCACTTGTTGACATTAGGTGGAGAGACAGAGACTGGAAGGAAGAGGGAAGCCAAGAACAAGGGGACAAAGAAAGGAAAAGTGAGGACAAGGCAAAGAGGAAGTCAATAGGAGAAGGGGAAGAGGAGTAAAGAGGAAGTGAGAGAGGAGAAGAGGGGACAGAGGGGAAGATGGGCCCCGATCCTGGAGTGTCCGCTGCTGTCCATGACCATGCTACTTGTTATACTTTGTCGTTTAGTTTTCAGACCTTTGAGATTGAGTCACAAGGAAGGGAGTCTTGTTTTTAATCTTTTCAAAACAGCTTCTGCAGAACCTTCTCTGCCTTGTCCCCAAGATCCAGTCTGAGGTAACGCACTGATGCAGTCTGCTCTAAGGATGCAGAGGAAATGCAGATTCAATCACCGGCCGTGACGGAGCTGTGGATGGTGAAAGCTGAGTGCGCTCGGTTATTCTGGCTCCAGTCCCAGGCTTCGAACCTATCTGCGCTGCACCCTCCCCACCCCTCAGTGCCACTCAGCCTGGACACCCCTGTGGGCAGCAGGGAGAAGAGGACAGTGTGCGAAAAGAGTGCCATGAGAAAACGACAGGCAGCGGACGCGGGGCCTCCACGTCAGGAGCTGTGACAGGAAGTGGAGGGGAGCTGTGCCAAGGGGAGCACACATGCCACCTTCCGAAGGGGCAGCACCACTTTCCTCTAGCCAGTTGCTGTCACATGTGGAAGGGGCCTCAGTGTTGCTGGGCTGTCTCACTTTTTTCACCTAAGGCTGGCAGTTTGGCCTTCGTGTAACCTCCAACTGACTCACGAAATGTACCTGCAGTTTCTTGCTGCACACAGAGGTGCTAGACCAAGATGCAAACCACTTGCCTGTGTCCCTCTCTCCTTCCAGGCCATTACATTTATGTGGACACCTCCTTTGCCGAGCAGGGGGAGAAAGCCGTGCTGCTGAGTCCTGAGCTCCAGGCTGAGGAGTGGAGCTGCCTCCGCTTGGTCTACCAGATAACCGCACCTTCAAGGTCTCTGTCAGATCCCAGCCAGCTGAACCTCTATGTGAGATACGAGGATGAAAGCTTTGACCGCTTGCTTTGGTCAGCTAAGGAACCTTCTGACAGCTGGCTCATAGCCAGCCTGGATTTGCAAAACAGTTCCAAAAAATTCAAGGTAGGTGGAGTTCAGGAAGAAGATGTGGGGCTTACAATGTGTGCTTTATCCTATATGAAATCTTGTAAAACTTCTGCCATGGTGGGTAGATATATCATAGGAGATTACTAGTCATGTCGATTAATACTTTTCTTATTAAAAGAGCTTCTTCCTATATTTCCTCCACCTACTTAGATGAGATTTCTGTACGAACCTAAGTGGTACCTGAGCTAACCTCTTCAAGTCTTTTAATAATGTCCCCAGTCAGATTCTTGTCCCGTAGCAATGAGCTAAGGCCAACCATCTTGTTTGCCTTAAATTGCTGAGCAGCTCCTGACACCTGAAATACAGGAAATACTCTGTTTTGGATTCTAACACCCCTTCTTGCTTATGTGTTGCACAGCTCTTAATAGAAGGCGTCCTAGGACAAGGAGACACAGCCAGCATTGCCCTCTTTGAAGTCAAGATGACCACTGGCTACTGTATTGGTGAGTTGCCTTTTCATTGCATGAGAATCTGAACATCTCTTTCCTAAAGTCTGCCATTGCCAGAGGCATTGAATCAATCCTAAAGACCAAGCATACTATGGAGCTGCACACTAGGTAGTGCTTAAAACTGTTTGCGAGGGTCACGTGAATGCTGGACATGGCTTCTCGGTCTTTAGCATGGGAAGGCTCGTCAGCATTTTCCTGGACTGCCCAGATTAATGAAAGGAAAGTAGACACAGCGACTGTGCACCCAGCCTTGCCACCCTAACCCCAACACATCCTTGGATAATCTCTGGGTTGGTGTAGACTCTGCTGTGTGTAGTATTTGCCAGAAAAGCAGGCAGGGTTACCTCCTCTCCTCCATTGCGCTCTTGGCTCACCATTGCCTGGATTAGTCATGGTTATCACTTAGGCCCTGTTTGGGGAGGGTTGTTTAGGTGGCCCTTACATGCCACCTTCTGAGAGGGAATCAAGAGAGGACAGTACCTACCCTCCGGCACTCACCTTCTCCTTGCCTGCCCCAGCCACAGTGTCTGTGTAGTAAGTGCAGGTGGGGTTGTGAGGAAAGGGCTGTCTCTGGGCAGACCTGGGTGGGGGGAGGAAGGACAGACCACATCCAGGCAAAGCCCGAGGCCGAGTCGGGTGTGTAAGGGAGAAGCTGTACCACTCAGGGAGTCCTGAGTCAAAGCCTGGACCTAGATAGAGGGCATGAACTTCTGGGCGATATAGAGTGATATGTGAGCAGTCGGCAGGGGTGAGGAGCATGGGGGGGAGCTGAAGGCAAGGAGCCAGCTGGAACCCAGGAGTCCCCTGGGACCTTACAGAGGAGAAGCAATGACGGTCTTCAGTGGGGGTTCCGCAGTGCAAAAGGAAAGCATCCGTACATCTGAGAGATTTTTCAGCACTGACAGTACTTAGAGGTTGAGTGGAGGTGTGTGTGAAAGAAGTGGAGGCGCAAAGATGATTCAAAGCGCTGGGGAGATAGCTCAGCAACATAGCACCTGCCTACCAAGTACAAGGTCCTGAGTTCGATTTCAAATACCAAAAAAAAAAAATAATAATAATAATAATTCTAAACCAAAAGCAGCCCTTGCCAGTTCCCTAGAGTCCCACTTCTCCATTTTATCTTCCCATGATATGTCTACAGCAAAAAAGTAAGGCAGATGGAAAATGAGATGTGAGGAGACCATGTCTCAGTTGCTTCCTTCAGCCTGGGGCCTGTAGATGGGACAGGGACAGCACTTCCCTCTGGGTTCATCCCTCCCTGCAGCGCCACCTGCTGGTGCCCTCAATTCACAAAGCCACTAGGCCTCTTTTCCTCAGCTGTAAAATGGGAATGAAATGTTTTCCGGGTTGGATTCCTATGAAAACTAGAGATCGTGACTATGATGGGGATTTTACAGCACTGAAAACTCAAGAAATGTGTGTTGCCCTCCTTCAAATTACGTGGTGGTTTCCCGCTGGTTTAAAACCAAAGGGAGAACAACACTTTATTTTGTAAATGGTGCATCACCCTCTCAAACTCCCTTTTCTTGTGGGTACCTCTTCTTTTGACTGCTCCTCTGTAAAATGAGGCATGCAGCGCACCTCTCTGCTGCGGCTGCTTAAGGAGTAAGTTCATATATAATGCTTCGAATAGTGCCCAGCACCCCAGGCAATATGTTGCTTTTATTATATACTGTGCCAGGCTTGGGCACTGAACATTGGGCACTGGCTGGCAGGCAATGCATGGAAAAAGAAATCCTAAACATTTTCTATGGCTGTCAATCTGAAATCACATTGATGAGTCTGCTGCCTAGGATCCAGGCAGGAATGTAGAAACCAAGGTACACTCAGACTGAGTAATCTGGGGAAAACTCATTAAAGAGACCAGAGAGGGGTGAGTGGGAAAGGCAACGAGCAAGGAGTAGTGCTGTGACATGGGACGAGGTAGCGAGGACTCATGAGCCATTGTTCTGCTTTGGCCCAAAGGGCCGAGGGAGGTAGAGTCACAAGAACGTGGAAACCGTAGCTGGATGCTGAGGGTTTCTTAAGAAGGCTTTGCCTTCAGTACAGGGACATGGCCAAGCCATGGCTATGTAGTGTGGAGGGGCTGCGGGAGCTAGCCCTGGAGAGTCCTGTTCCTTTACCTCCACTGGCAGAACATGGTGCAGACAGGCCATACCCTGGAGAACAGAGGAGGTGGGAAGGGAAGGCTGGGTCGAGAGCAAACTTGTTCATGGGGAACAAACCATAGCAAATGTGTCAGTGCCTCTAGAAAAAAGAAGGGTCTCTTCATCTCCTTTTTCCTCCACACTTGAGAGCTGCAGGAGGGGTCCAGAGCTCCAGTATGTCTGCCCTGCTGACTCTAAATAGGTTCTCGCTTTTAAGAAAATCAGAGGATTTCAGAACCTAGGAAACGTGCCCCTCAGTTTTGGGCATCTGTTCACACTTTCAGAAGAAAAAGAAATGGGGGGAAAAAGGTGGTGGGCAGACTTTCTAGAGCTGAGAGGAGTAGCCTAAATAGTGCATTAAAACATAGATGATGAGGCTGGGAGTGTTTGATCCCATCAGCCAAAGATAATTTTTAATTTAATTTAATTTGATAGAGATGAATAAACAAAAATGGTTAGTTTGTACCAAGTGCTGGTCATGTACCTGGCATTGCTCCCATAGCTGTCCATAGTTAAAGACAGCCCTAGCGGTAGAAATGTTGTCTGCAGTTCCCTTGTGAAGAAGCAGGCTAAAGGGTTCAATGAATCACGCAGCAAGCCTCAGGGCTAATACTTGGAAAGGCCACAATTCAAAGGGACTCAGTTCATCTCAGATCTCTTTTCTAGGCCAGAGTTGTTCAGTCCTGGCACAGAAGTTCCAATAGGCAAAAGAAAAGAGGAGGACGTGATGGTGCCCGCCTGTGAGCCTAGCACTCTGGAGGCTGAAACAGGAGGATCACCCAGAGTTCAAGGCCAGCCTAGGCTACATAGTGAGCTCAAGGTCAGCCTGAACTACATAGCAAGACCCTGTCTCAAAAAGCCAAAAAACAAATGAAGAAGAGAGGAATCTCAAAATATCCAAAGGCAGACTCTGCAGGGGGGAAGACTATCTGCACATGTGAGTGTGTGTCAATACAGCAGCTATTTTCTTCTCTCCCTCCAGAATGTGATTTTGAAGAGAACCATCTATGTGGCTTTGTGAACCGCTGGAATCCCAATGTGAACTGGTTTGTGGGCGGAGGAACTATCCAGAACGCCCACTCCATCCTCCCGCAAGATCACACCTTTAAGAGTGAGCTGGGTGAGTCAGGGGGCGCGTGGACTCCTCAGGATGCGTTCTTCTGCCATTTCCTCCTTCCCCCTGGAATGACCTGACTCTGGTTTCTGTTAGCAGAGAAAGGAGAAGAGGGGTAGGTGTTGAATGGGTGCCAGGGGTCCTGGTAGACGAGTCGGGAAGAATAAACAGTGAGATCCAAATGAACTGCAGGCCCAAGCTCCACAATTCAAGACAAGTCTACTTGGTTAAAGGTTTTACTTTGCCATGACCTTGAGAAAGTGCTGCCACTTTCACTTTTTTGTATTATGCTTTACGTCCTATCTATGTGTTGTTTAGTAGTTCTTATTTCTAAGGATGAGGCTGGAACAATCCCAGGGAACTTTTCAATAAAAATAGATTGACTGATGGGAGTAAATCCTTAGGAAAAGCCTAATGACAGCTAGGTGAGCCAATACTGCTGATTAATTCTGAATGTGGTGTGCAACAGCGCCCCCAGGCGGCTGTGTCTGTTGGTTCTTTGCAAGGAAAACCGGAAGGTTGCCAGATAAAACCAAGGAGCAGCAGAAAGCCTTCACAAGAAAAGAGCTGAGCAAGGCCTCACTTACGCGTGACTTACCACCGCTGTTGTCTGGACAATGGCAGACATTGCAAAGGCCTCGGGCTCCCTGCAGTTCCATAACACCCCAGTCTTCGAGCCCAAGTTCTTTTCCAAGTAATAAGAACAATCTGCTGATAGGCTTTCCTGTAGGAATTTTGGGTTGCTGTGAAAAGTGCCCTTTTTTCTTGGAGAGTCTAAGAGGATCTACTCAGTGCCAGGAACCTGCTGCTGGTGACGGTATGCACTCGAGCCCCGAGCCATGGCAGCATATTAGGACCCCTGAGCTTTTTGCGCATTCACTGGCGGTCCTCGTCTGAATCACCGCTTTTCCTGCAGCTGACGTTGGCTTTGAACAGGCCCCATCTTGATCTCATTCTCTCCCGCTTCAGACTCAGAGTCTCAGAGGCCGGGGTCCAGGCAGGCAGAGTGACGTGGGGGGAGTGAAGACCGGGCCAAGACTCAGTGGTGCAAACGCTGCGCAGCTGCGGTGCATTTGTGACTTCTGGCAATAGGAGCTCTGTTGAGATCTCTGCTAGACTTTTTGATTTTTTAAAGATAATCAGGAAGAAAAGCACTTTAAATGTAAATTTTCTCAGGATTTTCACAGTTAATGAATATTTTCAAAAAAGCAATACAAGGCTGACAAGACGTGGGCTGACGTTCCTGTACAGCATTTATGCTACAGCTTTTCTTTCTTTTTCTACTTGTTCAGGCTTCTTAGGGCCCCATACTTGTAACTGACCACCTGTAAGGGACTGGAGTCTCAGGAGCTTGCTTGTTTAGCACAAACTAACTTTGTCTCCAGAGTTCTTATTCAGTCGCCCCAGAACTAGGTATAATGGGGAGAATGACACGCTCCAGGCCTCTTTCTAGCTTCAAGGAATATGCATTCAAGAAAGGGAAAGAGGTTTCCTCCACAAATGGATCCAAGACAAAGCCCTACGTGTCGAGTGCTATGAGAGTGGTCCTTCTCTGCCCAGAAGAAAAGTGCTGGGCGTTAAAATGCTTATTGCCTGGATCTCTTAGAATTCAGTATAAAGGAAGTAAACTGTGAAGGGGTAGTGTGATTTTTGACAAGCAGAGACTCTGCGGGAGGGTTGATTAGTGATGCAGAGATGTCTTCTGCAAGAAGTAATTAGCACTGAGACACAGCTGAGAAAACAGGGTAGGGCAGATGCTGCGAGGTGTTGAGTGCAGGCAAGGAAATTCAATTTATTTATTTATTTACAATGGGAGGCCATTGGAGGTCTGTGAGCAGGGGAGAGCTGCTTTCGTAGTACTGTGTTGAGGAGCATGAACCTGAAGGTGATCATTTCAGCAGGTGGAAGACAGAAAGCTAGAGCAAGAAGAGGAAAAGAGTATTCAACAAACTATTTCTTTAGACACCGCTAGGGTCCTTCACATAAGGAAATGAGATCAGAAAAAAGAAAAGTACTTACTTCCCATTAAAAAGTAATAATCATGTTTAGAGCCTTTGCCAGTGGCAAAAGATTGAGACTGTCCTGTGTATGGCCCATATTCAAACCCTAAAGACACAGCCGGTCTCCATTTGGGCCACTGCAGAAGCCTCAGTGGAAGCAACCGTTCTGTGGAGAGTAGATGGTAACCAGTCTCCACACATTCACCCCAAGTCTGCAGGAGCATTTTCAGTCAGTTGGGCTAAGTCAAAGCAACATCCCCTGAGACCTTTGTTTAAAAAATAAAGCAAGTAACTGAACCACCTTTGGAGTTTCAAAAAGAAAAGCAAAGTAACTTTTTCTCTATGTGTGGTACTAGGCTAATCTTTTTTAAATTTTATTTTATTTTTTAAAGAGAATATAAAATATAGTTTCACTAAACAAAATAATATGAATTTGGCGGTATTTGTTTCATTGCATAGAGTTGTCTTTAACTTAGTTGTTCAGATTACCAGATATATATGCATGCAAAATTGGAAAAAGAAAGAAAAAAATATAAGAAATTAAGAACAGAAAAAGAGGGAACAAATGAAAAAAAGAAAAAAATCAGCATTAACTGCTCCTTCCCCTAGACCAGTAGAAGTCCACATGATGAGGATGTACAGTTATCCAAGCCATCCTGCATATGTATCATTTTAAGATTGCTTTTCTGTCTTACCTTAAAATCTAATGCAAGGAGTAGAAAGAATCTTAAAAAGCCAATAAATTGAAGTTTCAATAATCATTTGGTATCACTATCACAATCATCTTGTGGAACAAATTTAGACAGCTTTATCCAAATCACTGAAAAGTGAGTTCCAAAGTCAAATCCTCTGGCTAACCAAAGTCCTGAGCCTGACTTTGTATTGAGTGCATCGCTTTTTCTCCTCAGTGACGTCAAGCTTCATCTGGGTGGGGAGACCCTGTGTTCCTTTTCTCAGGGGAGGAAGCCTAGGTATGGGCTAATCCGTGTGATTGTGTTCTCGGAGTGCAATCTGTGGCCCTCATCCTTCACCTGCGACTTCAGAACCTCTGGCCGTATTTGTGTCCTTGAGGGATAAAGGAGCATGAGAGAGGAGTTGGAAAGCTTGGGCCCCAGGCCTGGCTATGAGTGTGCTCTGCTTTTGAGCAATCCCTTAACTTCTTAGAGTGTCCCTCAGCCTGTTTGCAAATGAGGAACATGCCATCGGTGATCTCCAAGGTGTACCTTGTGCTCCTTGCCTACTGCTAACATCAAAATCTCCAACTTCACCACTCACTAGGATCTGTTTCAAAATGTACTGGGTCTCTCTTGATACTTAGACCCCACTGCATATGGCCTTAGGACAAATGAAAAGTGCCAACCGGAGGAAGAAGTGAGGGGGAAAAAAGGACCAACTTTTCTAAAGTCTTAATTAGAAGGGGTGAGATGGCATAGTGGTGTGGTCACCTTGAGGAGCACTGAGACCCGCTGGTACAGGCTGTCACCCCGGTCACTACACTTGCTCAGTCTTTCTCTCCTGCTCCCTCCTCTCTCCTGTTGCCCCTTCCCCCTCTTTCCACCCTTTGTCTTCTTCTTCTTGGCTGTCCTAAAGCACCCCCAAAGGCAGCCAGCTTTACTGACTAACACTGCTCAGTCTCCTGATGGCAGCAAGGAGGATGAAAGGAGACACTGGCTCTAGGGCTGACAGAAAGTCTCCTGAGAAGGAGTCTGTGGAGTTGTGCAGTTAGTCTGGACAGAGCCCACGCAAGAGAGGGAGGCTTCTTCCTTCCTCACTCACTCATTCATTTCTTCAACAGACACATGATAAGCTCTTTATATCTGTCAGATATTTCTGCATCCTTGATGACACAAAAACAGCAGCTTCAAAGAGATCATAAGAGCTAACTTTTCCCTGAAATATCAATTCTTGCATGTACTACTCTTTATGTGAAGAAGGTGCTACACGACTGAATAAACTGGGGTAACTCTGAGTTAAAGAAAGATAAGCAGATCACTATTTCTGTACTTCTCACAGTTTTTTAATGTAGTTCCGTGTTAATGTATTCTACAGCATTTCTTAAATTATCTAAATGACAAAATGGTAAATGGACATGCACAGTGATACGTGACTAATAGAGACATAAAAAAATGTGCAGATCCACATAGAAAACGAAGGATTGCCCCAAAGTTTGGGGTTCATGGATGCCTTTGTAGAGGAAGTAATCTCAACACTGGAATTTGGCTAGATGAGTACAGGAGAGATAAAGTTGTCACATGCCTAAGAACAGAGGTGTGTGAGCAGATGAGGAATTCCATGTTGGGAGAGTGCTGAGCACGCTAGGCTGTAGGATGACAGTGGAGTAGCTCCGATCCTGGGCAATTTCCTACTTAAGGTGGGGAAGCTTGGATAACTGTATGCACTTGCTTCTTCCAATTCTTTTCTACTGTTTCTTCCATTTATCTTCAGATTTTGGACTCAAACTTTGCCCATTGATTAGCCAACAGGGTTTTCATTTCCACTTAGCACACACACACACACACACACACACACACACACACACACACACACATACACATGCATATGCATATGCATATGCACACACACACATGTGCACATCCACATTCCTAACTCCTGAACTTCCAGGTAAGCTTTTTCCTTGAATAAGATGGGCCTAAAAAGGGTGCATTCAAAAGATTCTAAAATATTTCATTTGAAGAGTTCTGCCCACATAGCTCAGGTTTGCCCAGAATCACTCTTAAAGAAAAAAAAAAAAAAAAAAAAAAAAAACTTGTTTAAACCCGAATGTTCTAAAAAGGATAGAGGTTGCATCTCCTATTTCATTTGCCTTCTGCTGGGTGTATTGATTTTTCCTAAGCTCCATCAATTTGGGTGGCAAAGTAAAGATGAAAGGGCTCAGATGTCTGCCTGCAGCAGCAGATTCAGCTCTGTATGAACTCACCTCGTGCTCGCTCACCCAGGGGAGCAGCTGATGCCTTTGCTTTCAGGTGAAAACTGGAGAAGCAGAAGGCAGGGGGAAGGGGAGTCAGGCCCCTGCTGAGGAGCATCAGGTCTGGGGTAGAAACAGATAAGAAAACATAGTACCATGGCAATAGATAACATGCAGTTGTGGTGGGACTTCTTTGGCCCCCTGGAGACAATGTGATTTCATCCTGTTTTGCTCTTGCTCAATTTTGATTTATTGTGTATGGGCTTATTTCTGTGTTAATATTTTATGAAGTGAAATAAAATCTTTCAGGAGGCAATCTACTGACAGCTGCATTCATTACTGTTTGCTACACGCCTTAGCAAAAGAAGATAATTGCTGTGAAAATAATGAAGGAAACTCATCTTTTTGCTGAAAATTTTAAAATCAAGCCAGCTTAGGGTGCTGCTCTGGAAGGAGCTGGGCAAGGTTTCAAAACCTAAAATAACATTAGAATTACTCTATTCCATCAAAGACCATGAGATGGATGTGTCATCTCTCCGCTACTCATGACTCTCTTTTCTCATTTTCTCTTGGCTTGAGTTCAAGTGCTGTCTTATGAGTGCCTCTCTCTTCACTCTCTTCCATGATCCATTTCAGTTGTAGCTAAGCCCTTGGCAAGGAGGAAGCTTTATTCCTTTCCTTATCATTGCCCGTCTGCAAGCTCTGTTTTGCTGCCTTTCTCCATCGTTCAATGACTTGCCATGGCTTCCTGGCCATGTTTCATGTATTAACAGAAAGCTGATTTTCAAAGATTAAGTTCTGTTGAGTCACAGTCCCACTATCTCAACCAGTTCAAGACCTTTCTCAATACTAGACCACAGAGCAGCAGCAGCAGCAGCAAGAACAAAGGCTTTGACCTTTTCTTCTCCTTTCATTTTCTCCCACTCACTATGCTGCTCCTGGCTTCATCAAGATTGGAGAGCTGTAGTGTCCCAAACCAGCGGGTCAGTCAACGAAGGTCACCTGGGAGAGGAGCAGGGAATTGAGGAGGGGACAAAGGACAGGAGATGCGAGAAATGGAGACTAGACAGGATTCTGATCAAGTCTCGTTTATTCAGGGGAGGTGCTGGGTGTATATAGTGGAGGGACAGGAAATGACGTCAGCGGGTAAAAGGCGCAAGTAACTAGGCAACCGGGCTATGACAGGAGGTCCCACCTCTGGGGCATAGCAGGAGACTTATGAGAAATAGGGGGGGGTAAGAAGAATTAGGAGCTTAGCTCAGCAGAGATAGGGGAAGAGGAACCCGGAAACCCACTTGAAATAGGACTGGAGGCCTGGAGTTATTCAGCCTCCCACACTGTAGTGGGAGTTGGAACAGAAAGAAAAGAGCCAGGGACAAAAACCTTTATTTGTTAGTGCTGTTTAATCTTAAATGGATACCATTTACCCTGGAGGTGATCTAAATCTGGCCACTTTTCCCATTGAGTAATGGGAACCTCAGTTTACAGTTCCTGAGCAGGGATGGGCTCTCTTTCTGGTCACCCATGAATCCTCTTGGCTCCCATGAATGATGGGACACCCATCGGCCACTTTCTATGAGGATCGCCATGCTGAGCAGAGTCCTTCCAAGGGACTGAAGCATGACTCTCTTCTTAGTTGCTCATTGAGGCTAACGGAAAACTCAACATCTCTGCCTTATCCAACTCTGAAATTGCAGCTTAGTGGAAGCAAAGTTTCTTCCTGTCCATTCTGCCCCTGCAGCACCCTGCAGCCAGCTTCCTGCCATAGGCTGCATGCAATCAAGTGTCAGACACTTGTCTTAATACTCCACAGACTCAGGCTCCAAACTCTGATCACCTTTCTCTCAAGGCCCAAGGCAATTGCAGAGCCCAGAACTTTCTCTGCACTTAAGAGGAGGGGTACGGTTCAATGGCAGTTTCCCTCCTCTACCTTTCACAAGCCATCTTCTTATTAGGAATCTTTCCCAAAGAAAGAAGGGCAAGCAAGGCCCTTCTCTTCCCTTAAAAAGTCAAAAGGAAGCACACTCTGAGTCAACTCTGCTACAACTCTCTCTAAAAAGGAGAAGAGGAGGTGAGAAAGAAGATAAAAGGAGGAGAGGAAGAAAAGGAAAAAAGGAGGAGGAGAGGGAGAAGGAGAAGAACAGAAAGGAGGAGAGAGGAGGAAGAAGAAGGAAAAAGGAAGGAAGGGAGGGGGAGAGGGAGGGAATCAATCTCTGTCTTCAATCTCTCTGATTCATCTCCAGCCTTCTTACATACATAGACTGGAGGGTAGAGATGGCATAAAATTGGTAGGTCGGACTGGTAGTGTATACATCAGCAATCCTCGCATTCAGGAGGCAGAGAGAGGAGGCTTGCCATGAGTTCAAGGCCAGCCTAATGTACATAGCAAGACTCTGCCTAAAAAAACAATTGTAGGTTGGTAGGGTCACCTTAGGTACCCAGTGCTGCCACTGAGCATATTGATGGCCTAACACCCCTCTTTAGAAAACAGAGATTCTTGTCACTTTCATTCTTGGCCTTGAGGCCTTAGCAAAGACTAAGAGAACCTCACTTGGCATTTGTTTACATTCATGTCTTGCTTCAAAGTTGTATAAAGGGCTGGCCAAATAGTTCAGTGGATTAAAGCGCCTGCAAGCAGCAGCAAGGGTCAGTGTGCTGAGAGAGCAATTGAGACCAGGTGTGGTTGGAGCACACCTATAATCCCAGCACTTGGGAGGCTGCAAACAGGAGGATCACTACAAGTCCGATCTAGTAGTGAGACCCTGAACACCTGTAGATGCTTCCTTAAAATACAGGGAAAAAAAGAAAGAAAAAAAGAAAGCTGTATAAAAAGGCCAAAGTTTTCCTCTGAGAGTGAAAGCCACCCAAACCCTTCACACTAAGGATTTATGAACCTGTCAGATTGGGAAGTAGGAAAATACACAAGTTAAATTGCTGTCTTTCACTGCAATCTGCATACCACAGTAGCAAATAAATGGGTATTTGCATCTGGAGGGTTTCTTCAAACCATATTGCCTCTTTTAGCAGGGGAACAGCCTGTCCAGACAGATCACCAGAGTGAGACAGCACAAGCAGAGTACAGAGGCCAATGGGACCGAATCACAGCTGAGTCAGGGTGCCTTTGACATCATAGCCAAGCCACAGGCAGTCTGAGGAGTTCTGGTGAGCCGGGCTGCTTGAACATGAACACTCAAGGTCTGCCCTCACAGTTCTTTTCTTGGTCCTGGTGGAAAAGGCTGTCTACCAGGAGTCACTGGCTCCACTTGGAAGAGTAGCTCATACAGAGTTGCTGCAAGGAAGGAAAGTGTGTCCCCTTACCAAGTAAGGGTGCTGTATCCATACTCAGACACCATCCCAGGGGGACCTGACCTTTCACTGGCATTATCAAGAATTGTCATCTTTTGGCTGAATTTGGATTTCCTAGAATTCTCAGGCTCTTTGTGGATAATTAGAATGAGGAAACAATAGATTCACTTCTAATCTCAGTATGGGAAAGCAGCAGACTTTAGATGTGTGGCAGTGAACTTCTTTCATGGTAATTCTTTCATGGTAAACACATTGCTGCCCTATATAAAGTCTTTAGATTTTAGTTAAAGTTTTAGTACATTCAAATCTCTAGTGAATGGGTATTCCCAATAATTTTGTTGATTGTTGGGTTGGGATTCTGCCTACCAAATCCTATCTGTACTCACTTCACAACTAAGACAGTTTCAACCTACTCTAATCTTGATCAGACAAAGATCATCACTCCAAGAGGTTCAGGAGCTCAAGGACCCTGGGCCAAATTGGATGTTGGCCTCACTGAACTGCATAGGAAAGTTCCAAAAATTTGTGACACTGGACATCATTTCTCAAGGATTCCAGGGAACCTTCTTTATTGTCACTGGACAGGCACATTAATGACACCTGTAGCTACCCAGCCATGGGTGGCACCATCTAGGGGTGGACTACTGGTGTCGCAGTCTGTCAGGGCTTTTGTCCTTCCAGTGGGGCCTCCTAGGACCAACACCAGAGAGCTGGCTTCAGAGTCATTCCCACGCCTTCAAGGACAATGATAAACTTGTCAGAGCTGTGTTTGTTTTCCCAGTGAGAAAGCTGTTGTTACTCGGATCATCGGTAAATAGTGCCCAACCTGGCAACACATGAATGATAAAGAAGAGAAAAGGGAACACACTGTGGTTTGGTCTAGTCTAGTGGTCCCATGTGAGACCTGATGTCAGCAGTCTTGGTCTAATTCCCTGCAGCCTCTCTGACTCACTTGGGGCAGGTCACATCTGTTTGCCGGATTCTTTTTGGATCAGAAATATGCTTGTGGTTCACTTGGCCTAATGTCACAAGTGTGAATTGTTAATGAGGCACTTCAATGGCAAGTTCAGGGACAAAAATACTGTCCCCACAGCAGGTGAGCAATTGTCCCTTCAAGGAGACTGCCAGATATCTGTCCTCTGCAGACAGGATGGACTTACAATGGGGCTAAAAGTAGAAAATCTCTCTAGCTCAGTAAAGTTATAGCACTTTCCAGGAGTCTACTGAATAGGTTTAAGTGGATTTGCGAAGTTTCTCAGATGCACTGAAAGTCTTCTAGAATCTTTGCAGGCAGAGGTGCCTCACAGACAGCGATTTCTCTCTTCAGGATTGTGTCACTTTGGACCCGCCGAGAAGCAGACACTGAGCTGGAGCAAGATGGGAAAGAGACTTATTAGAGGAAGTGGTGGTGAAGGACCATGGAGAAAGAAGTCAAGGACTGGGCCAGCATACTCAGTAGGGACAGTGGGCACAGGGCTTCATTACCATAATATATTAGGGGTGCAAAAAAGTCTTAATCTCAGGAATTTTAAAATCAGGAGGGCTACAGAGATAGCTCTCTAGGGATAAGGCATAAATGCCTGCCTGGCAAGTTCAATCCCCAGTAACTAAATAGATAAATAAACAAATAAATAAATAAATAAATAAATTCCCACAAAAAAATAAAATCAGAAGAAAAAATGACTATAGAAATAACAAATACAATTAAATACCATACCTAGATTCATCTCTATGCCAATGCAACCGTAGACTAGGTTCTTAGCATTACTGAGGAAGGAAGAGCCCACAGCATAGCAAATCCCTGGGCCACGAGCCACAGTATCACAATGTGTGGTACTGTGTGCAGTCTACTGCGTAGGGAAAGAACACACATCCTCTGCCCAGTATACACATCCTGAGGAAGAGAAGAGGCCACACTGGTGGGAAGTGTTGAGCATCCTCGTGGTATGGCCTTGGTAAACACACTGTGGTCCACACAGGAGGGAGGTAGCTGAGATGACCAGCACTAAGGGCTCCTGCAGCAGCACATTCTCTTCATGGAGACACATGTCTCGCGTCCATGGCCTGCACACTGACATGTGGAGTCAGCAAAGCGGCAAAGCACTCTTGCCCTTTCTCCTCCTCAGTCCCCTGATGCATATCTGCAAAGGGACTCTGCTTCATTGGTAAGACATAGTACACATGGCAGCTCACAATTCATCTTTTTTTTTTT
>NW_004524663.1:3265185-3275387 GCF_000260255.1 Octodon degus | reverse complement strand
AAAATTTTGGATTCTCTTGCCTTAGCTTTCCAGAATGCTGGGTTTACATGCATGTGCAGCTATACCCAACTTTTCATCTCTTTTCTTTGTCTTTATTTTTTTGAGACAGGGTCTCACTATGTAATTCCAGTTGGCCTTGAATTTACTCTATAGCCCAGGCTGGCCTTGAACTCTTAGTGATCCTCCTGCTTCAGCTTCTCAGATGCTGAGATTACAGGCGTGCCCCACCATGCCTGGCACTCAGCTCTGCCTTTGATACTCCCATGAGTTCTTTTTTCATAAATAATAATGTTTTAAATGTCAATGTAATACATGTAAATATTAATAAATAAAATATTAAAAGCACTCTTTTTAGTTCTATGAAAAAATCCAATAACAAAATAATCAGAAAATAACAGAAGTGCACATACTACGTACAAGCTTAAAAGCATGGCCCAAATGACTTCTTAGGGAATAGAGTTCTGTTATAGAGACAAATGTGTCATCTGCACTAGCCTCCTTCACTAGAATGTTCTAGTGAGGGCTGACTCTCCTCAGGACTGATTTAGAAGCCCCTTGAGCTTAGAATAAGGAGGGTAGCCTTACATACATATCAGAGGTTCTTTGGTTTGGTCCAGTGTGACGACCTGACTCTTCCTAATTAAAAATCCTTCACAGAGCTAACCAAATGGACTCTAATAGGCATATACAGTCTACAGATGTTTACTTGGTACGCACCAAGTTTTAAAAATTCTGGTAGAGGGTGTTCCTTTTAGGAGGAGTTATGCTGCCCAACACACACACACACACACACACACACATACTATGCTGTCCAACACACACACATACACACATGCACACACACACACACACACTGAAGGCCTAACACTGCACTGAATATATATATATATATATATATATATATATATATATATGCCCTAAAACTAGCACATCAATATGTGACCTTATTTGGAAATTGGATCAGTGCATACATAAGGAACATGAAGTCATATTGAAATGGGGGCCCCCTAATCTAACACAACTAGCATGCTTAAGGAAAGATCTTCGGACACAGGGGGTGACACATGTGCATGGAGAATGCTATCTAAAGATAAGGATTAAGAGTTGCAAGCCAAGAAATGGCAAAGACAGTCAGCAACCCACGAAAAGCTGGAAGAGAGGCCTGGGGCACCCCTCACCACCTCCTGTTGACATCCTGATCTCAGAATTGAAGCTTTCAGGACTGTAAAGCATTAACTTTTTGTTGTTTAAGCCACCCACTGTGTGGTATTGTGTGTCAGCCCTGGAAACAAATACAATGAGCATCACTGAAAAGTGGGTAGATTCGCCACGTGAACCTGGACTTGGGGCTTTGTGGGGAGAAGCCTGCAGTGCTGGACTGGATGATGGGGCAGCAGCTGGAGTACAAGCTGTTCACTGAGGGGGCCCACAGAGCACAGGCTCATTCCACCTGCTATTGAAGGCCCTATGAGAACAGGGACCCGGCGCTACTAGATTTCCCAGCTTTCACAGGGAAGCTTGATTGCCTTGTTGCTGGAGAAATATGACTTCAAGTGCTGGTGGCTAATTTACCAGCCTTTCTCTGCTCCCTCACCCAATCCAGCTCATGTACACACTTCATCTGGCTGGCTCCCCCCAGCATCTGCATTTGTGATCTCTGTTTATTCACAGTTCATGGCTTTGCAAGAAGATAAGAAAAATTATATTTAAACAAGGGAGATTATTCAGGGGATTGAACAATTTACCACCAAGAAAAAGGGAGACTGCCCATCTTTGCTTTGCAATGTTGGGGTAACAACCTTCCTGAGACAGTATTCATGCTTTGCAAAACCCAGGCACTGTTTCATAAAACTAAAGGTATTAAGTAGTAATTTTTCTGGGCATGTAAACAGAAATAATAGTCTGTCCAAGATACATTGCAGAGTACCTCTCTGTGATTGTTTAAATAAATTCACACAAAATTGCCTATAATAATAGCTACCTCTTACATAAAACAGACCAGAGGGCAAGCATGGGTCTAGGTTCATGCATGGAGTTACTTTATCTCATTATAATCATGTTAGGCAATTACAAGATGCCAGATACACTTTAGAGACAGTCTCATTTAATAGTCATATGAACCCCATTAGGGACATAGTCGGCTCTGTCTCCAGGGCTCCATATCGGTCAATTCAGTTGACAAATAAAATAACATTCAAAAAAGAATTACCTCAGTACAGAATATATACAGATCTTTTTTGATATGTTTCCCTAATACATATAGAATAACTATTTACATGGAGTTTACATCACATTAGGTATTATATCTAGAAATGATTTAAAGTACAGAGAAAGATCATGTAAGATATACGCAAATATTACTTGCATTTTATATAAAGAATCTGAGCGCCTTCAGATTGGAGTCCCCGAGTCTCTGTCCTGTCTACAGTGTTGATCAGCCTACACACCCCAATCATGATGCACAAATTGCAGCTAGTTTGAATTCACAGTCTCAGTTTCACTCAAAAGATATGCAACGACATTTTGTATAAGTGGCCGGAGTGTCCAGAGGCACTTTCCATGCCCTTTTCATAATAGATGGCATAGAGCCATCTACATCTACAGTCTTATAATTCAACCAAGTCTTGGGAAGAGGTCGCTTCTAGGGCAATGTTCTGTTCCTTCCCAGGGCTGTGTTCATCCTGTGAAAATTCAAGCACCTTGCAGATGACACGTCTCCCTGTCTATGAGTATACTCTGCTCCAATCAAAGTAGAGAAAGAAAAGGCATGATCCTCATCTACCTGGCCCATGAAGCCCATGCCTGTCTCCCATTTATTCACACGTGGTGGTTCTTTTCAGCTGTAACCCACCCCCTTCTTCTCCTCCACTCCCATGCACGATGTTGAAAGGAGTCCCGGAATTGGGCTGTTGCTTCTGCAACCACCCAGCCTGACTGCCCTGTGTTCTCTCTGCCTTTCCCAGGGCACTACATGTATGTGGACTCAGTTTATGTCAAGCACTTCCAGGAGGTGGCACAGCTCATCTCCCCGATGACCACGACCTCCATGTCTGGCTGCCTGTCCTTCTATTACCAGCTCCAGCAAGGCAATGGCAATGTCTTCTCCCTCTACACTCGGGACACGGTGGGCGTCTATGAGGAGCTATGGAAGGTGGACAGTCCAGGGAATGCTGCCTGGAACCTTGCGGAGGTCGAGTTCAGTGCCCCTTACCCCATGGAGGTAGGTGTGCCAGGGGGCCAGGGGTGCCTGGCCTGGACACGTGGTAGGGATACCACCACACAAAGACGGGAGTCACATACTCAATAACCTTTTTCTCCTGCTGTACTTCAATGGTTTTATTTTTAAATGGGCACACATTGAATTTGTTTTCTAAGTTTCATTTTACTTTTAATAAGGGCATAGTGTGGTGTTTTGAAACATGTACACAATGGGCAATGATCAAATCAGAGTAGTTAACATGGCATCAACTCATTTATCATTTCTTCGAACACACAAAATCCTCTCTAAGTACTTTGTAATATGTAGTATGTTATTATTAGCTGTACTCAGCTGATGGTGTATTAGACACCAGAATTTTTCCTTCCCTCTAGCCAGAACTTTGTACCCAATGACCATTGTCTCCTTTTTGCCCTTGCGCTTCTGCTTGTACCTCTACTTCAATCTTGCTTTCCCTTTCTCCCCCTTGTGTTCCCATCTGAATTCTTCTTTTGTCACGTCCATGTTCTAGCGAGAATATTTTTAATAAAGATAAATATGAAAAAGTCAGTCAACACACTAGATCCCCTGGGTACATGCTCTCTCTGAACTTTGTACTGTGACCGTAGAGAGTTCAAAAGATAGAGGGGGCCTGGGGAGATGGCGCAGTGGAATAAGCGCTTCCCTGGCAAGTGCAAGGGCCTGAGTTCAATCCCCGGTTCCGGAAAAAAAAAAAAAAAAAAGATAGAGGGGTCAGACTCCTCTGGGCAGCTTATTTCTGGACTTCTGTTCTTGAAAGCCACTTTGAGATCTTCTCTTAATTGAGGAATCTGTTTTGCCAGAGAAAAAAAGTGGCTTGTTTCTTTGCAGCATAATGTCTCAAAACCAGAAATACACTTATTATTCAAG
This sequence comes from Octodon degus, assembly GCF_000260255.1. Taxonomy (NCBI): domain Eukaryota; kingdom Metazoa; phylum Chordata; class Mammalia; order Rodentia; family Octodontidae; genus Octodon; species Octodon degus. The sequence goes on along the minus strand of NW_004524663.1, from coordinate 3,271,282 downwards.
CCCTAATTTGATACAAGCTTGGTGCCTTTATTTTGAAGGTATTCTTATAGTTATATAAACAATAAATGTTGCAAAGAATTCAAAAACTCAGAGAAGCAGGGCTGGGGAGATAGCTTGGTGGCCTACCTACCTGCCTGGCAAGTGTGAGGACTGGGTTCAATCCCTGGTACTGCATGCTATGTCATCCCTGCACCATAACTGCCACCGAAACCAGGCATGGTGGTGCATGCCCGTAATCCCAACACTGGGGAGGCTGAGACAGGAGGATTGCTACAAGTCCAAGCTGCATAGTGAGACCCTGTACCAAGTACATTAATAAAAGATAGAAGAAGAAGAAGAAGAAGAAGAAGAAGAAGAAGAAGAAGAAGAAGAAGAAGAAGAAGAAGAAGAAGAAGAAGAAGACTCAGTAAGCAAAGTAAGTTAAAACCCCTGACATGCGTCCACAAAGATGAGGACCACAAGCATGGTGGTGCTCATCTGTGCAGACCTTTTTCGAGCACATACATTAATATGCACCTCCATCTCTCTATGTATTTCAGAATTTCAAGGCACTTTCAACTCTCACTAACAAAGTAGATAAAATTATTTCCATATTTGCAGATGAGAAAGGAGAAAACAGCGTCCAAGAAGTCTAACATCTTTTTTCTAGGTCACACAGCTGGCGAATGCCACGGAGCTTAGGCAACATCTGAGACTGAGATCTGACCTACAGCTGAAAGAGGAGGCCTTGTCTAAGGACCCCAAGGACCTTGAGGATCCTGGGGGTAGCCTTGTGGGTGCTCTATGTGTGAAATTGCTGGAAGGACTTGGCACTATATGTAGGGTCTTCGTTACAAGTTATTAACACCCCAAATCGTTCAATTTGTGCTTTTTGCAGTCTCTCGCCCAGTCCCCTTTAAAGTACAGAAGTGCTTGTTCCTCTGGCTGCTTTTCAGGGGTGCCATCTGCTAGCCTGCTGTAGAGCTGCAGAGAACGCTGGGCTGGGTCCTGACTTCTGATGTGTTCCATCTACCCATGGCGTGCCTGCTTTTTCCCCACCTTCTTCCTACCTCCCCTTACTGCCACCCCAAATGGCCCAAGAGAGAGCACAGTGACTTTTGCAGAATGTGTGCTATTTCCTATCCTCAAGTCTTCCTAGGCCTCAGTTTTTGCTCTTGCAGCCCAGTGGAAAATTTTCTCTAAGTTTGAATTACAAGAGGGAAAAAAAATGAAATGCATGTTACTCCCTCAGAATATTTTCCTTCTATGAATATGTTATGAAACGAGTTACACACACATGCACACATATATAGATATGTTGTTTCCACCCACTCTTCTCGTGCAGCCATATAAAATGTTTATACTGTCTGTGAGTGCAATACTCCTGAGGCTGAGGCTGAATGCTCACAATTTTAAGCCCAAATTGGGCGATTTAGCAACTTAGTGAGACCATTTCTCAAATTTTGTTTTTTAAAGTTCTGAAAGAATGTAGCTCAGTGCAAAGGTCTTGGGCTTAATCCCCAGCACAACAACCACTGCAATAACAGTAAATCAATAGCGCTGGGCATTACTAAACCTCAACAGACTTCTTTGGCCCACGCATATGTGATTTTATTCCGGTGGTCTGAACCTATTGCTAATATTTGCTCTTGTAATTGCCAAGAGTGGGGACTTGTCCAGAGGAAGTGGGTCAGTTTACTATCACCATGTTCTCAGATGAGTTTTAAACAGGAAAATGAGCATTGGAGACTGTCTTTCTGAATGAGAGACAATGCATTGGCATTGTATTGGCATATTCTTATCAGAAATGCCATTCTTAATCTACCTGCTCCGGATGAGCCAAGTTCTCTCATCCACTTCCTTTACCAGCCAGAGCCTTGAGAGCTCAATGTCATGGATCTATGGCAAGTCTGGAAAAGTAATTGGCCCCTTCTCTGTCCATATTGGTTCCTTCATTCTTAGCCCTTGCTTCCCTCACATTTGGAAGCATCTGGGTCCAGGAGAAACATTGTGATTCAGCTAAAAGAGACCCTAAGAACCTTCTAGTCCAATCTTTTTTCAAAAATGAAGCTGAGGCTTGGAAGAGTGACTAGGCCTGCATGAGCTAATTAGTGACACTGGGCATTCCTAAACCTCAACAGACTTGAAGGAAAAAATGAGTTGATGAAGACAACATATTTGTATACATATATATGTGTGTGTGTTTGTATAACTCTTTTCATAACATATTAATAGAAGGAAAATATTCTGAAGGGGTAAATTTGAACAAGAGTCCAAGAGAGAGCCTGAAGAAAAAGATGAAATTAGTTCAGCACTTATTATGTACCTGACTCTGTGCTAGGATATTCTAACACCACTTTTTTTTCTAAATAAATGTATTTGGTTCAAGGTCTCACTACACAGCTCAGACTCATAGTGATCATCCTGTTTTCTTCCTCCCCAGCACTGGGATTGTAGGCATGCACCACCACACCCAGTCTCAGTGGCTGGGTCAGTGTGCCCAGGGGTGGGGCCGGTGCAGCATGTGATGCCGGGGATCAAACCTCCCCGTTCTTACACTTGGCTAAGCAAGCACTTAGTCCATTGAGCTGTCTTGCTGGCCCTTGGGATCTTTATATACATTATCTCATTTAATTTCCTGAACAGCACCATAAAGTAGGTGTTATTATCCCTATTTTAATAAATAAGAACAACAAGACTTCAAGAGATTTACTAGTGGATCCAAGGTTGCCTAGCTAGGAGGTAATGACCATGGGATTTGGGCTCTGGTCTGTCTGCCTCTAAGACACTGTTGCCTTCAGAAGAGGCTGCAAGGGCTGGCCAGATAGCTCAGTGGATTAAAGCTCCTGCTTAGGCAGACGCAGGGGTCAGCGGTTCAGTTCCCCTGCCTGCTGTGGCAGCTCTGCCCCCAGGGAACGCTGAGATGATGACTGAAACTGAGTGTGGTGGCACGTGCCTGTAATCCCAGAAGAGGCTGCAAAGCATAAGCCCACAGATCAAATCTTGTGCATGGTTGTTTGTCTGGTACCTGTGAGGGTTTTTCATTTGTGATTTGCTTGTTTTAATTTTTACTTACCAGAATTGAAAAATCCAAACATTACCAGTAAAATCAGAGATAAAGACCTTCTTGATAACTTGTTAGGTGCAAACACATTAGGTCTTCTGCTTGTTTGCTAGAGCTACCATAACAAAGTAGCATGGGATGGGTGGCTTAACAAAATAGAAATTTAGTGTCTCACGGTTCTGCTGGCCAGAAGTCCTAGATCAAGTTAAGAATTTGTCCCTTCTACCACTGTGAGAAAGAATATGTTCCCTATCTGTCTCCTACTGACAGTTCACAGGCAATCTTTGGTACTGACGAACTTAAAGGACTCTCTTTGTCTTCACATGCCTCTCTCTTTGTGCATCTACCTCTCCACCTAGTTTTCCCCTTTTTGTTAGAATGTCAGTCATTTAGATTAGAGGCCCACCCTTCCCCACATGGCCTCACTGTAACAAATTTCACTAGCAACCACTTTATTCCCAAGTGAAATAACATATCGAGGTGCTGAGGGGAGGGGTTCCAGTATGAATTTGAGGAAACACAATTCAGCCTGTAGCCCTCCTGACTTCCCAGACATCAGCCACTGATGAAGCTGAGTAGCTGCTGCCCCCTGTGGATAGACTATTTTCTCCATTGCTCAGAAGTGCTCAAAAGGGAATGACCACTTCACACACTCACTTTCCCACCTGGCCCTTGCACACACTGCTCCACACAGTGTGGACTGCACACCAGGGAGGCTTTCTCTACATGGGCAAAGGCTGTGCTGACCACACCTGATCCTCCCCTCATCATCTCGGGCAGAAAGAGCACTGAGTTCACACTCAGTCCTTGGCACATAAGGCAGCAAAATGAAAGGGTTGAACTCACTAGTCCATGTTCTATCTATCTGTTAAGACATGCCTGGACATGCCAATCTCAGGGCCCTCGTCTCCAATCACTGCATCTTTGCCACCAGTAGAGCTCTGTGTGGGAAGACGGAACAGGAACTCAGATGGCTTACCTTCCTGTGACAGCAAGGGAGAAACTGCCCTACTTACTCCACTTATCCTGGCTTTCCTTTAATCTGACTTCAAAATGTGGATGAATTCTGGAGTTATAGCAAAAACAACATGGGCATTGCAGCTGACCCTCAAGGAAAAAGAAAATACCTGTCACAAAAAAGTAAATTTAGGAAGTATTCATTTAGAGAGGTTGCAATAACAAAATGGCATAGACTGTGTAGCTTATAAACAGCAGAAAAGTACTTATAAATCCAGAACTTGGACGTCTAAGATGAGATGGCAGATCTGGTATCTGATTTTGGTGCCTTCTCACTGTATCCTTAAATGACAAAAAGGACAAGCAAGCTCCCCTGCTAGGACACCAGTCCTAAGTGTGAGGGCTCTGCCGTTAGCACCTAATCACCTCCCCGGAGGGCTGCTTCCTAACACCATTACTCTGAGAATTACATCTCCACATTGCAGGGAACAAAAGCACTCAGATGATAGCAGTTTCATTCTCCTAAAAGAAATCATGAATTGGATAGAGTGTTTCTCAGACACTTATATTTGGAGACATAATTGCATATCCTGTGACTCTGGTTCTCCTGGTTTGATTGGCATGTCACTTTAAACTACATTTCAGAACACATAAACCTAACAGAACTATGTAACTATGTGGCAACATGTTGTTTTCCTCTAGGTTATTTTTGAAGTCGCCTTCAATGGTCCCAAAGGAGGATATGTGGCCCTGGATGACATTTCTTTCTCTCCTGTTCACTGCCAAAATCAGACAGGTACGCATTCTCTTCTTTTCTTCTTCCCATTTAGAACTTTTCTTTCTTGATAGCTACTTGGTCTCAGGACTTGCTTTAAATTGTCTTTTGAGGAGAAGGACAGCAGAGGGAGTGGGGGAAGAGAGAGATCTATGTATAGAAGCAGGATGGTTTGGACAACTGTACTGTGCCTTTCTGCTGCTCTGTGGAAAGGAATAGTTAACGCTTAATCTGTTTTGTCTCCTCTTTTCAGTTATTTGTCCTTTTTCTCTTCTTACTTTTTTATATATTCCGTTCTCTTTTTCTTTCTTCTAATTTTGTACACATATATCTGGTAATATGAATAATTGGTTGGAAGACAGCACTATACATTACAACTAATACTGTGAAATTCATCTAATTTTGTTAAGTGAAATTCTGTATCACTTGTGATTTTTCTGTTTTAGTGCTATTTTGTACTCTCTTAAAAAATAAAACAAATTTAAAAGTTAAAAAAATAATAAATAAATAATCTTTTATTTAATCACCTTTTCTCATATCTCATCCTTTAAAAAAAATGAATGATCTGAATTGTTGTTTCTCGGGAATATTACCCACTTTTGCTCCACACAGAGTGAGTCTAATTTTTCTGAGCCCATGTGTTTCATTTTCTCTACCTACTTGTAAAAAAAAAAGAAAGAAAGAAGAAAGAAAAATTAAATATATTCATTTACTCTAACTCATCTTTTTTAAAATAAAAGATATCTTGATAGGTGGCAGGACAAATGTAAAAAATACTTACAATGTACTGAACAGAATTATAATAACTCTTTCCAACTTTATCCAAGCTTTATATATGTCTTTATGTTTAAATACATTAGTATTTAGTAGACATCTCTAGGATGGTTTTGACTAAGTATTATGTACCCTTAATTTACTTACTTTTTTCAAAGTGAACTCCCAGAGACTGGGCCTGGTGGTGCACACCTATAATCCCAGCTCTTGGGAGGCTGTAAACAGGCGGATCACTACAAGTCCGATCTAGTAGTGAGACCCTGAACACGCTGTAGTCCCTTTCCCTAAAAAATACAAAAAAAAAAAAAAAAAAAGTGAACTGCCAAATAATTTTATCCTGATATTTTTACTTTCCGGTTAGATAGATAAATTGATTCAAAGTCAACTCAGAAACAGATCTTTCAGAGAAAGTGTTATGGGTCACTCAGAATAGGAACCAGATCAGCCAGGTTGGAATTTGGAAAGCCGTTTATTACTGAGCTCAGGGCCCCCCAGTCTGCTCCCACGCAGGAGAGGACTGAAAGGCGGCAGCCCAGGAAGCAGGAAGG
>NW_004524663.1:3252622-3264999 GCF_000260255.1 Octodon degus | reverse complement strand
AAGTTAAAGCCCATCTAATTTCCTTTTGAAGTCATCTCTGTAAGCTAACTTTGGTAACAGGAATTGGTGAGGGTTACAGGAATTTTATCTTAGCAAAGAGCAAGAAGCAGGCGCTAGTTACTAAACAACTTAGAACAGTGGTGAGTATACATTTACAACAGAAAGCACAAGATTTACATTTATAATCTAAAACGTGAGTTGACTCATTACAGAAAGAAGGATGACGATATAATAATGTGGCACATGTAAGCATAATTGATCCTAATATTCAGTGAATTTGTTTCCTTAGAGGGCTGAGGGAGGCCCTGTGGTCACCCCATCTTATTAATGAGCCCTCATCCCACAGAGCACAGGAAATAAATTTTTGAATTTGACCTTTTTGATCGGACTTTCACTTACGGTTTAGTTGGACTCTAATAAGGCTTCAGACCTATGTGTTCTATTAGGAAGAGTCTAAGAAAGATAATATTTTGTACTAGACCTAAAGTATTATCCCAAAATCAGAAAGAATTTACTAGATTTACATATTTTTATCTTTTTCCTTCCCCTCCTCCCCCCAGTGCTAGAGGTTAATTCCAGGACCTTGCACATACTAACCAAGTTCTCTACCACTTACCTACACACAAAGCCCTGAACTTAAGTATTTTTAAATGATTTATATCAAAGATTAAAAGAGTATCTAAATTTGACGTAGAAACTTGACACAGAAACAAAAATTGTTCTACTCTAAAATGTGCTTTTTCCCTAATCCCACCCATTAATATTCCAGTGACATTAACAGTGATTGAATAACCTCTCAATCATTATTTTTAGACAGCTCCTCTTTTCTGTTACCAGATACGTGCACTGATCTCTGTGGGCTTAACCCTTGACTCTCATAGTTTTATCTTGCATTTCACAAATAGATTATGCCCTTATGTTTCATGACAGGTGCCATAATTTTTCTTTATCTTGGCTAGTTCCTAGCTTGTTGTGTCTGCTTGCCCAGCTGGATCCTCAGTTTTCTTTGTCCATCTCCTTAGTAGGCTGAGATAAGAATTATTTCAACCCATGAACCATCTTATATTTACCATCTTAGAGCCATCACAGTCACAGGTGTTAAAAACCAGGCTTTTTACTGTGGCTTCTCCCAAGTAAACTCTAAGTAATCCCCCACTTTCAAAAGACAGTGAAGTCACCCCACTTAAGTTATAACAACTCCTTTCCCAAGCCTTTCCAACCACAATCTCCCTCGCCATCACCATGTTGGCCTACAGTCTAGACTATAGAGTTAAGCCCTCTTATGGTCTAGAAATCCTTGGGTATCTAATAGGCATTCCTGTCCATGTTTAGAAATCTTGTCTTTACTGCCCAATCCCAAACTGACAGCTCTCTGGGCTTGAGTCTATCCCACATGCAGGCTGGGAGTACCCTGCCATGCAGGGATAATCCTCTCAAAGAACCACAAGGTTGGCCATTCACCAACAACATGCTGCCCAGACCGCTTATTAGTTGCAAACTCAGATCCAATTCAGAAGTCTAGGTTATACTCGAAGTTGCCAGTTTTCTGTGTCTCACATGCCCTCCAAGATCTTCACAGCCCACACAGTGGCCCAGCCTCTTGTGTCATCATTCTTTCCCAAAAGGGCTTTGAGCTGTACCCCCTGAAATAAAACTACACTGCAAGTTTAGCACCCTTCAGAGTACCCTGCCCCCAGTGTCTCTCTTCTAGCACTGCAGGAGCAGATGAGCCTTTTAGATCTGAGGACCGATGCTGAGTCTGTCTCCATGAACTCTGTGGAGCAGAGGAAACGATGAGAAACACTCCTGATCATTCTTCTGAAGCTGCAGCACACTCTAGCTAATTAGATTATCTTCAAAGCCTCTCATTTACAAGAAGTTCAGATGCCAGAAAGCAAATAATTAACTAAAATTTACATGGTGATGCTTTGTGGTGATTTGCTTCAAATGGCTTTATAACTTCCTTTTTCTTTTTCTCTCCCCCTCCCCATGATCATCAACTGAAGCTCAAGGGCTTCCATCTCTCTCTGATTCCTTCCTATTCCTTTGAATGTGTTATTAGCACTCCCTAGCAGCTCCATCTGTGATCACTACTCAACCTGCACTTCTGAATCAAGCTTGAAGCAAAGGCTTCCTCTCTGCCAGATCCCCAGACAGCTTCCTGTGTGGGATTACCACCAGGCCCTCTGGCCCCATCCTCGGCACTCAGATACTGTCCCAGGGTAAAAACAGCATGCTAAGTGGAACAGAGTTAGTCTTTGAGTCACACTTTTGAGATTTCCTTTTTATCAGACCACAGACAAATCCACTCCTAGGAGTAGGTATTCAGCAAAAGAATAAAATCACATCATCAGGAATTTTTTTGTGTGTATGGCTCAGTGCATCCATCACTCTGGAGAAAAGTGATCCTTTCTATCGTTTTGTTTTGCTTTGTTTTTTAATAGACTTTATTTTTTAGTGAACTCATAAGATTGCAGCAAAACTGAGCAGTAGGTGCATAGATCGCTCATTTGCCCTTCCCCATACACATGTCACTGTTCATATTGGGGGTCTACTCTAGGTGTTGTGCATTCTAGTTTAGACAAATGTATGAGGACGTGTGTCTCTGTTACAGTGTTATATAGAATATCCCTAGCTGCCCGTGGTAACCTCAGATTTTTTTTTTACATCTTCCATAGTTTTGCCTTTCCCAGAATGCCATATCGTGGATCCTTAGAGTATCTAACCTGCTCATGTTGACTTTCTTCACTTAGTAGTACGCATTTAAGTTTTATTTTTCTTGGCTTGAAAGCTGATTTCTCTTTAGCACTGAGGGATGTTCCATTTTCTTGATGCACCCGTGCATGCATAGATTCACCTATTGGCTGCACTGACGTTATGGTAGTTACACATGAAACTGATGAGCAGGGCATGGGAGTGAAGTGGGGAGGCTAAAGCAAGAGAATTGCCAAGTTCAATATCAGCCTGCAACTTGGCCAGGCTCTGTCTTAAATTTTTAAAAAATGCCTGGGGGTGTACTTAGCATTGTCTAGCAAGTGCACGGCCCTAGGTTCAATCTCCAGTGCCCCCCCCCAAAAAAAATAATTAATTAATTAATTAAACTGCCACGAACATTCAAATTTTAGCACGACCTCCTCCCTTTCCCACCTAATAAATAAGATTCCCTTGCGGCCACCCACGGTTGCTGCTTTTAGATTTCTTTCTGATGAATAGTTTTGCTGGCTGGCCATTGCTTTGTGCTTGGGGCTTGGGATGACCCCAGCAGTTCCTGAACTAGAGGGGCCTCTGTTGGTTTCCACTAGATTTTTATCCATTTTTTCACTATCAGGTAGCAAAAGGTTCACTAATGCCAGAGACTGTCATTATGAGGTGGCTTCAAAGCTCCCTTTGAAATCTGAAAGACCCCCCATTGGTAGACACCACGTTCATTTTTCACAGATTTTGTCTTCAGGGCCTACAGTGCACCCTAGTGCTGACAGAAGCAAGCAGAGCAGGGCATGCGCATGTCCATGGAGAGATGGAGAGTTCTATTAATTTCTTTTCTTCATCTCTGGCTCTCTGAGTGTGTTCCTAGGGCATAAGACCTGAGACACCATCAGGTTCCAGTGATAGAGGGAAATTTTCTCCCCATTCCTTTTCTGTAAGGTGTAGTTAGTTATTTTTTGTTTGTTTGTTTGTTTTTTGTTTTTCAGAAACTATTTTTGTTTCATTTCAAACTCAGACAAAATTTGTAAGACTGATATACAGAAATCCCATGTTTCAGCCAGATATACAAATTGTTAACATTTTGCCATTTTTTTTAAGGAACAGTTAATGCTTACATTGTTTTGATAAACTTTACATGCCTGTATCTTTTAGTCTAAACAACTACTTCAAAGACAATAATATGCAATACAATGACCATTGTTAATTTCCCAAAAAAAAAGTGAAGGCTGCAAACTTTGTGCCTTTTTACCCCTAAATATTTCACTGTGTATTTTCTAAAACACACTCTCCAATATAACCATAAGATAATTACAAAGCTCAGAAAATTTGGTGCTATCAACTAACCTAAAGTCATACACCAATTTTTCCAGTTACTCCAACAATACTCTTTTATCTCTGTGTCCCTCAGGGAAAGCTTGAATCTTGGATCCTTCATAGTATTAGGCTGCCATGCTTCTCCCTACCCCTTGGATCTGGATCAATTCTTCAACCCACTGAAATGTTTTCTTTCTTTGAAAAATGATGAATGGAGATCATAGGGAGTCTTTGTCCCTAAACAGCTCCCTGCGTCACCCCCTCCTAAAATTCAAAAATTTCTCTAAAAATGATTCCTCACTTACACAAAACAGTACTGATTCTTCCTGCCCCTAGCACAATGGTCTAACCCATCTGCCAGCCTACAGACCATAATCATGCTCAGCTACACTGACTATGCCCAAACTGTCACCATCATGTCCACTCTGGACCCAGAAGGCAATTGAAACAGGGAGGCTTACAACTCATTTATCAATAAGACTAAAGTTATTCTCAAAAGTGCACCAATCTCTTACATTTCATTCCATCCAGGTGATGTTTATAGGCTGAGGTAAATCATGCTAGCATTCAAACAAGCCAAAGTAAAAGCAGCCCCAGAATAGATCTTAGATGTGCTGTGGGTTTTGAACTGTATGGTTTATGCGGAGGACTGATTTTCTCCGAGCGAATCAGCCTTTAAACTACTCCTTCTGCTACAGAGATTGATCAACAAAGGAACATAGCTTCTGGAAAATATACTATTTCCAAAATGTATGTCTAAGAGAGAGATTGAGACTCGTAACAATCCTTTCTTTTTCTCTTATTTCCTTTTAAATTTTCTATGAGTGGACTCTGAATTATGAAGACTTGTGAATGAATGATTGCAGTCTCTACATCCTGAAAGGAAATTTCTTTTGGAGTCTGGTATTAACTTATTTTTATGGAGATCCTCTCCCCTCCCTTTAGAGAGAAAAAGAACAATTTTCTTGGGGTGGCAGCACTGATTTGCTGCTAACCTGTCAGCTTGCCATTCCAAGAACAATCCTTTGCTGTCATTTCCTTCCTCCACCTCCCCTGGCACAAGGGTAACTATGCATGTAATCAGTTAATGTTGCACTGTTAGTCTTTTGGGATCCTTGGGTTTGACTCTAACTTTGGTTTTCTTTTGCTCAGATCTCCCTTTTAATGCCGTGAAAGCAAGCTGCAATTTTGAGGAAGACTTCTGCAACTTCTACCAAGATAAAGAAGGTGCAGGTTGGACCCGTGTGAAAGTAAAACCAAACATATATCGGACAGGAGACCACACGACAGGCTTTGGTAGGCAAAAGTGTGTCCCTGCAGGACATCTGGGGGTGGTGTCCGTGCATCCGTAGACCACTGGCCATTCTTACGAGGACTTCACCAAAGGAAAAGGCAGCTGCAAGAAGCAGAGGTCGTCAGTAACCCTGTTCGACCTTGTTTAAAAACTCTAGTTCAAACTGGTATGCTAAAAAAGTATTTGCCAGGTAATTAACCTCTGGGAATGACTTTACTCTTCACTTTAGATGAAATACTTCTGAAAAACCATTACTTCCCACTTAAATGAAATCTCTAGAACAGAAAAATCCATGGAGATAGGAGGCAGATTTGTTGCTGCTAATGGAGGATGACTGTCTAATGGATACAGCATTTCCTTCTGAAATTATAAAAATGTCCTGGAACTGAATAGTAGTGATGGCTGTTGAGCACTACAAATGTAGTAAATAACACGGAAGTGTACACTTCAAAACAGTTAAATTGGTACTTCTTATATGTCTTTGGCTACAATAAAAAGTATAATATGGGGAGAAAAAACACTATTGAAAAATATTGAGTGGCACAATGCGGTGTCTCTAGGAGCTCTTAGAATCCAAAGTTCGAGCCATGTGTACATACAGGTGACTATTACTTTAATGACATCCTCTGTGGGTCTCATCACAGGGGTCTCATGGGGGGGAGACTGGTGGGAAGAGCTGTCTCAGAGGGCTTAGGGTTTTATTTATTTCTTGATCAAGTTTTTATATTCTGAGCACTGAAGTGAATTTACCTGGAAATGGAGAAAGATTACATTCCAAGACTTCTGACTTGCGAAGGCCCTGAGAAAGGCCTTGGAAGGAATCCTTGTCACCTTAGTCCCTGTAATTTTATGGTCTTTTCTTAAAGATGGCTGAAGTTGAAAAACTATAGGCCCTACCAAACTACTCTAACCTGGCCAATCCGGAGGAAACAATAGTCAGATACAAATCCCACCTTCACAAGTTGACAGTCACTCCCATGGGCAAGAGAAACATCAGAGAAACGTATACACAACCCAGAATATGGAGTGTGCCAAAAAAATACAGTGAATTCTTAATTTAAAAATCTGTTATAGTCAAAGACAGGTGGCCATTAACTTTCCTCAGACTACTCCCCTTGACTTCAAGCACACTTGTCCTTCATTCTAACCACTTTCTTTTTTTAAATTATTTTTTAAAGATTTATTTATTTGGTACAGGGTTTTGCTACCCAGCCAGGATTGTAGTGATCCTCCTTGCCTAGCCTCCCCAGTGCTAGGATTACAAGCACGTGCCAACACACTGGGTCTCATTGGCTCGCACAGTGTGCACGGGGTTCCAAGGCCAGCAAAATATGCAGTACCAAAGATCGAACCCAGGTCCTTTTGTTTGCTAGGCAGGCACTTAGACCACTAAGCCATCTCCCCAGTCACTCTAACCACCTTCTGAAGCAGCTGTTGGAAGTCTTCTTTTACAAGGGTCTTCAGTGTCATTGTCATGGCTGCCTGTCGGGCGCCCTCCGGTCCAGCAGGAAAGCACTCAACACGATTTGTGCGGCGGAAAGGCTTTAAATGCGCCCCGAGAGAGCACAGTTCCTCTCTCCGTCCCTCTTCCTGTCTCTGACCCTCCGCGTCGCGGAGCGTTTCTTTTATATCCTCACACTGTCCAATCGAGGGTTGATACATGTTACAGCGCCATTGGTTACAATCTCAGGGAAGGTATCTTACATCATTATAGGCGGGTGTATAGCGACTGCGGAAGCAGGAAATGAGCGCCATCTTGGCACACTCGGTGGGAGGGGTAATCTAGCGCAGGCTTCAAGGGCTGCAGCAGGCCTCACCCAATGGTCCCTAGGAGTTTTGGTTCTGAAGCCGCGATTCGCGGCATGGGCTCTCTACAGCTGCCTAGATGCCTGAATAGATCAAAGCAATTATAGCAACTTCTGTCAAAGTAGTGTGTCCTCATCCACTTTATTCACTGGATTCCTGGCTTATCCTCAAAGTAGAAAGAACCATGAAAGATAAACATTTTAGAACGTGGCAAAATGTGATAAGTATGTTGAAAGTGAGTGTTTTTAGAGTGTCTCATGACCATGTATCTTTTACCATATCAAAATTGTTTTAGAAAAAAGTAGCATTGGGCCGGGAAGATGGCTCAGTAGAATAAGTGCTTCCCTGGCAAGCACAAGGGCCTAAGTTCAATCCCCAGTTCCACCAAAAAAAAGAAAAAAGTAGCATTCATTTTTTTTTTTTATTATACCCTAAGTTGTAGCAAATGCTGTCATGAAGGAAAACTTTCCCCTACTATTTCAGTTTCTGTGATTGAAACCAAACATTGGACTAACATAAAATGGATTGATGGGAGAAAACACATTTTATTTAATATTTTTACTTGCACATAAAAGCCTTCTTTAAAAAATGAAGACCTATAGAAATATAGAGGCATGAGAGCTTATACAACATCTTCAACAAAGAATGACAAAGTCATGGAGTAGGCACAGGAGAGGAAAAGGGTTCAAGCTTCAAGGAGTAGTAAACGATGGAGAAGTAACCCAGGAATACATGGAGGAAATGAATGAACGTTAAGGGTTGCCTTACTAGGTTGGTTTGCACATACCTGCCTTGGCATCGCTTCCTACTCACTAGCAATGCAAACATTCTCACCTTCCCAGAACAGAGAGAGCTCCTGGAGTATGACAAGTTTGACGACCTACTTTTAGGTAGGAAGTGAAAGTCCAGAGAGTCCTTCCTGCCTCTGTTTTATTCTCAAATCTCATCAGCACAAAGTAATCAACAGGCCAAAGCAGCATATTTTGGGGTGACACGTTTTGGTTTGGTTGATTTTTTATGTATTTGGTACAGGGTCTCACTACACAGCTCAGACTTGTAGTGATCCCCCTGCTTTTAGCCTCCCCAAAGCTGGGATTGCAGGCATGCAACACACACGCAGTCTCGGTGGCCAACTCAACATGCCTGGGGGCAGGGCCAGAGCAGCATGTGGTGCCAGGGATCTAACATTGGTCCCTGTGCTTACCTAAGCCGGCGCTGAGTCCACTGAGCTATCTCACCGGCCCTGGGGTGACATCTTTTGATCCCCTTAGTGCCATGAAAGAAACAGAGTGAACTCTTGTGGACAGAGAGGGAAGAACCAGATTTACACTGGGGACTCAGGGAAGGTTTCTCTGAGGGCAGCTGCATTTAGCTGGTAGAGTGTGAGCAATCAAGGCGGAGGATGAGCGACAGGAGATTGCCCAGGTATATTGTGCTTGGGGAGAAAAAAAAAAAGTCAGACTGAGCTTGCTTCCTGAAGCTTCAGTTTTCATTTTCAAAATTATAATTTTCCTTGTCTCCTTTTTACCTATCTTTATTTCTTTTAACTCAACCAGAATCTGGGAAGATTTAAAATAGTAGGAAATCGAAGGATTTCAGGAGGCTTTTATTTGCAATAGAGTCTCATAGATGTGTTCCATGACTGAAGCCACAGAAATTACATTATGTCCTCTCTTTTAAAGTCACTGCTGGCAAATTCCACTACTTTAACTAAATTGCCCATTTGATAACTGGTGTTACTGGGTTTTGGTTGCTCAAGTGTCCTAGAGGTGGTTTATAGGTTCTTTCCGTCCTGATCAAAGAACTGGCCTAAACAAGTACAAACGTTAGCCAGGTTTTACATTTATTAGAGAAGGCCAAGAAACATGCACTGCATAGTGAGTTTGGGTCAAGAAAAAGTAGGAAAAGGAGTATATTCTCCAGCATGAAAGTGGACTACAGTGGAAGAGCGCAGTAGCAGAGAGCTCACGGCAGCTGTCTTTGCATCTCCCACCCTTGAGATCTAGGTCACCCTGTCAAAAACTGCTGCCAGTTCTCAAGAGAATTCCACAGGTGGGACTTTGGGAACTGTTTCGTGCTGTGTCCTAGAACTTTGTAACTACTGGTCACGCCTACTTCCCCAACCAGCCTGCCATGCCCTAATCTCCCGCCTCGCTAGGATAACTCATGTTGCGTTGCTGTTGCACTAACCGTTTTGTTTTGTTTGCAGGCTATTACTTGCTGGCCAACACAAAGCTTACGTCTCAGCCTGGCTACATTGGGAGGCTCTATGGTCCTTCCCTTCCAGGAAATTTGCAGTATTGCCTACGTTTTTATTATGCCATCTATGGATTTTTGAAAATGAGTGACACCCTAGCAGTCTATATATTTGAAGAAAACCATGTGGTTCAAGAGAAGATCTGGTCTGTGCCAGAGTCTCCTAGGGGTGTGTGGATGCAAGCTGAAATCACCTTTAAGAAGCCCATGCCTATCAAGGTACAGTAGACTCCATGTATTTTTCATCCCTTTTCACTTGTTGGACTGTGTTAGTAAAGCTCTGTTTAGCTACTGTCAGCAGAGATGGGTTATTTTCCTGCTGTTCAAGTTGATAGATCTGAGGTAGGATAGAAGAATAAAAAGTAGTCAAAAAGGAGACAAGGAAAATCATAATTTTAAAAATACAAGTTGGGGCTGGTGAGATAGCTCAGCAGACTAAAGCGCCTGCTTAGGCAAGCTTAGGGAAGTACAGGGACCACGGTTCAATCCCCAGCACCACATACTGCTCCAGCCCCGCCCCCAGGGTCAACTGAGTCAGCTGGAATATGGGTACAGTGGCCTATGCCTGTATTCCCAGTGCTAGGGAGGCTGAAATCAGGAGGATCACTATGAGTCCGAGCTGTATAGTGAGACCCTGAAACACCCAAATACATTAAAAGAAATAATAAGAACAATAATAAATAAAAATACAAATTGCAGCTTCAGGACATAAGCCCAGGTTATTTAGTTCCTTATTTTTCTCTTCCTAGAATACAGTAAGCCTGGACATTTCCCTTTCATCTGCAATTGGGTTCAATTCCTTTTTCACTCGCAAATGGTTCTCTTTCACCTATGAAGAGATTACCTTTTCATCTGTAAATTAGGCCACCACCTAAAACATAAAAGTGATCCCAACTGTGGGAGGACCAGCCTTCCCCACCCACCAACCCAAGATCCCTGGTTTCTGCCACAGAGCCCCTTTCTCATGTAAATTAGGCTGCCAACCAGAACACATGGATTATTTTGACATGGGTGGGCCATTCTCCCTCACCCACCAGACCAAGAGCAAGACTGTATATTATCAAATTCCGCAGATCCCACCAATGAAACGTAATTGCTCCCAATTCCAACCTGTAATGTATCTCATTTCTCTGGCCCCCCTCACTCCACTCTTGAGTGCACCTTAATCTCTGCCTAATAAAACCTTCCCATGCCTGTAACTGACACATCCTGAAAATTCTTTGTCAGTGATAGGAGTCAGGAAAACTGCAAATTTATTCTATGAAAAGGCAGGTTAAATTTCAGGTTGAGGAACCGATCAGACCCATACTGATGATGTCCTTTTCTTTTCTTTTTTTTTTTTTTATGTATTTAGTACAAGGTCTCACTATGTAGCTCAAACTCATATTGATCCTCCTGTCCTCCTGTTTTCAGCCTCCCCAGTGCT
Source organism: Octodon degus (assembly GCF_000260255.1). NCBI lineage: Eukaryota > Metazoa > Chordata > Mammalia > Rodentia > Octodontidae > Octodon > Octodon degus. The sequence goes on along the minus strand of NW_004524663.1, from coordinate 3,254,197 downwards.
GGGATTACAGTCATGTACCACCACACCCGGACTCGGGGGCCAGCTCAGTGTGCCCAGGTGTGGGCCACTGCAGCATATGGTGCTGGGGTTCGAACCCTGGTCCCTGTGCTTGCGTAAGCAGGCACTTAGTCCGCTGAGCATTCTCACTGGCCCTAATGTCCTTTTCCATAGACTACCCAAGCCATGTGCAAGTCAATTTTTTAGTTGTTTACTATTTTCTGTATCTCTGAATCATGACTACTTGGGGGATTTAATTATTCTCTCTTAAGATTCTATGACAATGATCCTAGATGGCAGTATATGAAAATTTTCTTTCTCTTGCACCCTCTCCTCCTTATACAAGCATACACATATGCACACAAGCACGCGCACACAAGTGCGTGCACACACATGCACACACACATACCGGTGAAAATGCTAGGATTGAAAAGGATGAAATCTCTAAGCTTGGTTTCACAGTAAGCCTTCAAGGTAAACAACCAAGGCCCCTAGTTGAGCAAAGGATGATCACTATAGAGTGATCACTAAAATATGGTGCCAACCCTGGTCCAACTTAGTTAAGGGAACTATCCACAGCTGATAGCATAGCAACAAGAATACAAAAACATCTTTGTTGCAAGATGAATGCAAAAGAAAGCAGCAATCTCTCAGACTTACTAACTCATAAAATTAAGAAAGCTTTGCACATACACAGACATAATTCTGTCAACTACAACCTAGATATTAAATTAGTCTTCTTGGTGACAGAAAGGGACCCAGAGAAAAATAAGAAAAATCCTTTCTGCAAAACAGGTCACTCATGCAATGGTAGCTCAATGTTACTGAATGACAGAAGAATCATTGATCACAGTATTGTCTAGGAATTACCCAAACTTCAAGATCCTCAGAAAAAGCTCTAAAGTTGGGAGAGCTGGAGAATATTTTTCACAAAAATTCACAATTTGGACTTCTCTTAGTTACAGCCAACTATCTGGACAGAATCATAAATGTGTCCATTTAGAACTTCCTGCTCAAGAAATTTTGTACATTGGTACCATTATAATGTTGCCTTGTTACTTACAACCCATTGAGATATCTATGAGGACATGATTAAGCTTTTACGAGAATTCGTCAGAACTCTGAAAAACTCTCCAAAGTTCTCTGTCGAAAGCAGAATGTTGTGGCAGGCTTCCTGACTTACTAATTTCTAAAAGAGTTGAATCCATTTATAATATCAAAGTAGAACCATACAAGTCTTATTAAAATCTCATAGTCACCACTTGTTACTTGATGCTACCGAAATAAGTAGTGTTGCTGCAGGTATCCTCTGATTAAGCCCGTCACGCTGTGATCACCCCACTAAACTAAAATAAACTGCTTGACTACCTGGGCAGAACAAGTCAGCAAATTGGTATTTCTGGTTCCAACTTCCTACTCATAACCTAGGCTTGTGCTCTTTAAGTTCATTTCCTAGACAATTTAACATAAGTTCTCAAAGAATCTTTCTTTCTATAAATGCTATCTGACTTTTGCAGCATCGTTGAAGTTTCTTTGTGATCCATTATTCCAGGTCTCTCTGCATCTCCTAGGAGTTCA
>NW_004524663.1:3245455-3252522 GCF_000260255.1 Octodon degus | reverse complement strand
TATATATATATTACCAGGGTCAGGAGTGCTGGAGTCTCCATGTAGTGGTGATTTCTAAGTCCTTTCTGTCCAGGACAAAGAACTGGACAAAACAAGCATACACAGTGGCAAAGTTTCACATTTATTAAAAGTGAGAAAAACAGAAAGGTAGGGGAAGAATGGGCTCTGCAGAGTGAGTTTGGGCCAAGTAAACAGGGAGGAAATAATGAAAATAAAACTACAGCCAACAGTGTAGGGTAGGCTGCCCCAGAGAGACACAATATTGGATGCTTAAAGACAACTGTTCCTTTTTATATTCCTCCACAGGGATCATGTGTAGGTCTTTTTATCAAAAACCTGCTTGAGTTCTCACGAGAAGTTTACCTGCAGGCTTTTGGGAACCTTTCTGAGATGCTCTGGGCTCTTGTCCTACCTTCCTTTCCCAACTGCTTTTAGCCATCCTATCTTTCTGCCTCATGCACACTGACAAATTCACACAGTTAAAGATGTGCCAAAAGTAATGAAATCTCTATGATGCTCCACGCCCTGTTTGGCTGATTTTTAAAGAAGGATATAATAAGCATCTTATTTGTTCATGTGATTTCCATGTAGAGTCTTTAATCATTCATGCATTCATTTATTTAATCTTTTATTCAGGCAACATTTATTAGGTATATGCTTGATGTAGGATACAAAGTATGAGTGGGGACCAGTCTTTATCCTTTTAGAAGATCACAGATAATGTAAGGTAAAGATAAGCAGCTAACTGTGAGCAGCACCACTCCTATGGGAGGGATTGCACAGAAAGATAGAGTAGTTCTAGCCCTGTGTGTGTATATATATATATATATATTAGCGACTCAGCTAGGCTGACATTTGGAAGGTTGAGATTCAGCCTATGTTATGTCCTGCTATCTGCCTTAGACCCTCTAGTGTTAAACACTTGGGAATCTGCCAGCCCTCTACAGTGAGTCTCTGCTCTTATCTAACTCCAGTGAATTAGAGAAAGCCTCTAGGCAGGTAGGAGTACCTGGGAAATTTGTCCTTTTCTTCCTTGGTGGCTAATAACCAAGCCTCTCAGTTCCTTCTCTAGCCACATAGGAAACAACTAGATCCAGACCGAGTGAGGGCAGGGATGTTCTTCTAGACAAGGAACTGGTCATGATCCAGTCCCACTGAGAAATGGCACAGTGAAACACCAGAAATTATGGGCTCCGTATTGAGGTAGAGAATCCACCTACCAGTTTAATATGCAGTATCCTTGGCTCTGAGACATGCCTCAGGCGGGCCCTGGGTGTGGCTTTATGCTTCAGGGAGTTCTGTTAAGTTCTGACTATGGAAATTCCGCTCACAAGCAGTCCTCAATTGATGCCCCATGCCCTTGGCTCAAATGCCATTGGAGGAAGCCCAAGAATGAAGTCACTACCCACAAAAGCAAGACACAGGTGAAGGGTAAGGAGTTAAAGACAGATGAGACCCTGCCTATTGTCTTGCCTGGTGCTTTGCAGAGTACTTCCTCTTTAACTTTTTCTTCTAACCTTTATGCTCAGCTTGGCAGATTATTTTACCACCCATGCCACAGGCCCACCTGACTGCCTCTCACAGCAGAAATAGCTGTAGATGTGTCTGAAAGTAGCCTATATTTCTTGGCAAATCGCCATCAAACAGAACTAACTCCTCTGAGAGTGAGAGAAACGTGTTGTCTGTGATAGAGTCCTGGAGGACTCATTCTGTTTCTTTCCTGGAGGACACCATTCTGTTTCTTTCTCCCTCTTAAGGCATAGTTCAGGCTGTCATGTACAACTATCAGGGGACTGCAAAGCGTAGACGCCAAAGGCAAGGAAAAATAGCTGTATTTATTGAAGATCACAGGAAGTTGTGCTGGGGCAAGTCCATGCCAGCCAAGATATGGCACACACAGAAAAGTCATGCTGGGGTGACAGGAAGGCAAGAACGCTGCACTTAGGTCACAGCACGCAGCAGCAGCCCCAATAAATCAGGCATCTGGAATGTAAAGGATGCAAGCCCGGGTGCTTCCTCCAAATCTCTATGTGTGATTGACAGGGCTTATTGACAGTGTGCTGTGCCATCTCAGGGGCTATCAATATGCATGCTTGGTCCACAGTTCACTCTGATCTTAATCACATGCATGACATGCAGTGCATATTTATAAACCCTTAATGAGGTGCGAGTAGGGTGAAGGTGACTGAAGGTAAGGCCAGGAGATCAGAGAGCTCCTGGTTTTCTTTTTGTTGTTGCTACTGTTTTGAGTTGCTTTGTTGTTGTTGTCAAACAGCGTCTCCTTATGTGGTCTAGGCTGTCCTCAAACTTACAGCTTTCCAGATGCTGGGATGACAGGCAGGCCTTCTCCTGGGGTTTTGTTATTTCATTTGTGTTTTGGGTTTTTTTTCCCCCTCTCTTAGGACAGTAGAAGGAGGAATGGTCCTTGCATGCTATTTACAATTAAGTAGATGGAAGAAGTGGCTCCCTCAGCTCCATTGTTTCTAACTGTACTATTACCACTGAGTCAAGTCCCCATCCCTTTTTAAATTTTACTTTGAAGCAGAATCTCACTAAGTTGCACCTGCTGCTGTCAAGCTTGCAATCCTCAAACCCAGGCTCTTGAGTAGTGGGCTACAGACACGCACCACCATGCCTACTAACTTCCTATAACTTTAATATACCTAAACATCTATTTTTTAAGCCATTAACTTTAAACATTTTAGAATCCCTTGACATGTTGTTATGTAAGATAAATCGATTTTCACCTCCACATTTCCCTTTATTTCTCTCTCCCTCTCCATTTCTCAAATTCTGTTAGATGTACAATTACATTGACATCTTTTTTTTTTATTTATTTATTGTGTGTGTGTGGCCAGCTCAGCCCACCGGGGGGGGGGGACTGGCTGGTATGTGGTGCTGGGGGATTGAACCATGGTCCCTGTGCTTTGCTTAGCTTAGCTTAGCTTGTTTTAAGTAGGTGCTTTAGACCACTGAGCCATCTCACCAGCCCTACCTACATTGACATCTTTATGGCTTATAACATTATATATTCCTACAATTAAGCCTTCTGTGCCTTGCCTATGGCTAGATTTTCCAACATGGGCCTGTTGGCATGACAAAAAGGACAATTCTGCTTTTATGTAGCGCCATCCATCACATTACTAGATTTTAACATCTCTAATGATTGCAACAACTAAAATTATTTGCACACATTTCACATAGTCCAAGGGGCCATACCAACCTGGATGGGAGCCCCTGGTCCATAAGTTGCTTCTGAAAATTAAAATTAAAACCCACTCCCACTTGCCTTCTATGTCTATTCACCTATAGTGTGTCTGCAGCCAGCTGGGCAGCAGAGTTAGGATGGAACCTTCCCCTGCAGTAACCCTTTGGCATCTTCTTGCTCCTCAGAGAAAGACTGCGCATGCTCTGAGAGCAGACACCTCCCCAGCTTCGTCTCTTGCTCTCTTCATTTAATCACCCTGAACAATCGATTCCTGGAACATACGCTGTTCTCTTACTTTGCACTATTATGCACTCTGTTGCCTCTACCTGGACTCTTCTTCTTAATTTTTTTCTTTTGTACTTGGGATTGAACCCAGGGCCTCACACAGAAGAAGAGAAGAAGACGAGAAAGAGACAAGCCCATGAGTCTCCTTCTTTAGGTCTCAGGGAAAACCTCACTTCCTTCTGAGGAAGCGTTGCCTGACTCTAGTCCCCAGGATCGTTGTGGGTTTCCCAGGTATCCTGTGCTGTACCTGCACCCAGCATAACACAGTGATTCGGAACATAGACATAGTAATCCTGGTTTCAAATGCTAGTTGTACCACTTCCAAACTAAATTTGCAATCACTGTCTGTTGTGAGACTTTAGGAGATCAGAGAGACCAATGGGTGAAACAGGAGCATTTATTTAGGTGCACTCTGGCTCAGCAGACTGTGTACAAGAGCTGAGCCCCGAACAAAAAAAGGGCTCTAGTTTTATACATATGGGTGAAGAGGTTGGTCTCTCTAGTACTGCTTCAGCTTGGGGAAGTTTGCTTTGCTTCTTAGGTTTGACTTCAAGTCAGTTTTCTTCATTTCTTTCTTTTTGTTTCTTGCCAAAAACTAGCGGGGCACTGACCACGGCTGGTGGGCAGTAACTGTTATTGCCTGACATCTAGCAGGGCAAGATTCTGACTTTTAGGCAAGGGTTGTTGACCCTCATTAAATCACCTGGGGAGATTTTTAAGATGATGGTTCCCCCATTTTATCCCAAACTTCATGAAAGCAGATAGATAGAGATAAACATACACGAAGTTTTTGAAGAGTTGCTCTGGAGCCGTTACTGGAAAAAGGAAACGGCATGATCGGGGAATCCGTGTCTTACTGGGCTCCCCGTGTGGCTACAGCATGCAGCATCAAGAACTACTGCTCTAAAGATTAACCACAATAAAAGCAGGAAAGAGGCCGGCCTGATACTTCAGTGGACTAAAGCGCCTGCTTAGGCAGAGCGCAACAGCCAGGGTTCGATCCCCAGTGTGCTCTGCTGTGCTGGCCCCACCCCCAGGGGTGCACTGAGACAGCAATGGAGACTGGGCGTGGTGGCGCGTGCCTATAATCCCAGCACTTGGGAGGCTGAAGGCAGGAGAATTACTACGAGTGCAATCTATGTACTGAGACCCTGTAGACCCTGTCCTAAATACAGAAAAAAAACCTCAAAAGCAGAAAAGAAAGCAAGGAGTAGTGCTGCACCCCTGTAAACCCAGCACCCCAGTAGTCTGAGACAAGAGAATCACAAGTTCAAGGCCATCCTGGGCAACTCGTGACTTAGCAAGACCCTGTCTCCAAAAACAACTGGGATTGCTCTGGGGATGTAACTCGGGAAAGGACCATGAGTTTAATTCCAGATACCATAAAAATAAAAATAAGCAAAATAAAGAGTCTAAGAAAGACTCTGTGTTTTAGGCTGGTATCTGTATGGGACAGCATGAAACAGACTAGCCAAGATTGCCAGGCTTGTGTAATGACAACATGATGTGAAATTTATTGTGCCTGCATGCAGGCAGGCAGAGGGCCAAAAGGCCCTCTGTAGAGAACAAAGAGAAGCAGGCTTTTTTACAGGGCTTGAAGGAAAGCAAAGGACATTATGTGCAAACATCTTAGTAAACATCAGTGGTCAGAATTCCCTGGGTCTCATGTCTTAGTGGAAGTCCTTGAGGCATCTGGTGTAAATGCTTGGGCGTCTTCAGATGTTCCAGGGCTCAGAAGATTCCGTGGTCCGTCTTCTCTTTCACAACGTCCTGTGCTTGCCGAGGACACTGGTGCTGATCTGAGAGCAGTGCCTCTCCTGGCAGACAGGTCATGTACTGGGACAGGCATGTCCACATCAAACCTGACAATATCCAGTCATGCCTCTGAAACCAGAGGGCTAGGCAAGTGAATGTCTGTGTAGCTCCTCGCCCTAAAATGCTGAGAGCTTGTTCATAGCAGAGTTGGATGAATGGTCTTCCTGCTCCTAGAAAGCTACAGTCAGTGCTGTGTTCCTTGTGCATACTCCTTAGTCAAGGAAAACCCTTTCAAAGCATGAGGCAACAGTTTCCCAGAAATATAGCACCTTCGTGATAATTCCTCACATGTGGCTTCTGTCCACACAGCTACAGGCTTCTCTAGATATTCTTGCAATTTAGAAAGGTTAAGTCACAAAGTACCCAAAAGAACCCAAAAGAAGCACATGAAAAATGCTTGCCATGGGGCCGGGGAGATGGCTCAGTGGAATAAGTGCTTTCCTGGCAAGCACAAAGGCCTGAGTTCAATCCCTGGTTCAAAAAAAAATGCTTGCCAGGTGTTACAGTCCATCTGCAAGCATCCATTGACTGCTCTGTATGGTTTAATAACTCAATATTTAGTGTATTCTAAATTGATAACAGCTTAAGATATTTTTCTTAAGGGCTGGTCAAATAGCTCATTAAAGCATCTGCTCAGGCAGACACAGGGGCTAGGAGTTCAATCCCCGGGACTGCCATGTCGGCCCCGCCCCCCAGGGTGTGCTGAGACAGCGATTGAGACTGGGTGTGGTGGCGCACACCTGTAACCTCAGCACTTAGGAGGCTGTAAACAGGAGAATCACTACAAGTCCAATCTAGGCAGTAAGACTTCGTGCAGCCTATACACACCGTCCTAAATTAAAAAAAAAAAAAAAAAAGATATTTTTCTAAGCACATTCAGCTTAGTATACACCTTATAGTAGTCAGAATTTATAATGATCGAGATTCTGAAATGAATTTGCTGGAACTTCTGTAGAGCTCTGGTTCAACCTGGGTTGCAAGGGACAGGTTGGCTGCTTATCAAGTCTCTACTTTGTGCTGAGCAACATACTCTGATGTAATCGTTGAACAACAGTATGTGACAATGCCACATTCCAAATTATTATGTAAAGAAACAGAATCTCAACAAATTAAAATAGTTTGATTCTCCCTGTTTCTTTGCCGCTTTTCCAAACTCCAGACAAAAATCCTTGAGATACTGCTAGCATTCATCTCAAATATGCTCCTTTTCTATCTCCCCAGCTCCCATCCTCACTTTGCAAACTATCATTTTACCTACATTACTTCAACAATGTCCTAACTAATTCTTGTCCTTCCTTTCCCTGGGTACACTCCACATGTAGCTGTCAAAAATCACCATCTCCAAACAGAAGTTAGATCACGGCACTTCCCTGCCCAAACTGTGGCATTTTCGGTTCAGTGTCATTCCCTCCCGTGGCCTGCAAAGTCCTGCGTAATCCGGTCCTTGCCTGCCCTGCTGACTTCATCTCCTTCTACCCTCCTCATGGTCACATAGGCCACACAGGACCTCTCTTGGTCCCAGTTTCTTTCTCCATCCTCATCCTCAGATTATTCTCCATCATATTGCTTAGTGCATGCTTAGCAATTATCCCAATCTAGTCTGTAGTCCCAGCACTCAGGAGGTTGAGGTGGGAGGATGGCCAGGAGTTTGAGGCCAGCCTGGGCTACATAAATAGTATAAGGCCAGACTAAACTGCATAATGAGATCCTGCCCAGGAAGGAGGAGAAGAAGGTGGGAGAGGAAGGGGAAGGGGAAGGG
>NW_004524663.1:3240650-3245355 GCF_000260255.1 Octodon degus | reverse complement strand
GAAGAAGAAGAAGAAGGAGGAGGAGGAGGAGGAGGAGGAGGAGGAGGAAGAAGAAAAGGAGAAGGAAGGAGGACAAGGAGGAGGAGGAGGCCATAATCCCAATCTGAAACTATCTAATTTATTTGGTCATTTTACATCCCTCTTCTCTTATGAAAATAATCTTCTCCAGAACCAGGACCTTGTTGTATTTTTCATTTCTGTGTCTACGGTGTCTGGCAATGTGCCTGGTGCAAAGTGAATCATCAGCAATATTCTGATCAATACACTTTGCTTTTGTGCGTATGGGGTCATTGAATGTGTAAGTGCATGGATGAGCGGACTTGCTAAGGCTGACCAGCGGCGGAGCTGAGGTTTGACTCCCGGCTTTGCTGAAGCAGGCCCGCCTGCGGGTGGGGGGATCTTTGGGAGGTAGAGGTCACTGTCAGTCTCAGAAGAGGCCATGCAGCTAGAGGCAGTGAGGCTTCTTCCCAAGCCTGCATTGAGGTGGCAGCACCTGCTGCTACTCTATTTTAGTCTTGCAGCTCCTGTCGCAGAAGGAAAGCACCACGCTTTGGGGCCCTTGGTTCTCCAGGGTGCAGTTAGACCAGCCCAGTGTTCTCCACATTGGTACTAGAAATTAATGGCTGAACTGAGAGCCTGTTGTGCCTGTGTCTCCACTACAGGAGGGACCTCGCAACCTGAGCTCTGTGTTCACCACTCCATTCGGTGTAGTTTGTCAAGGGCTGACTCAGGAATGCTGGCCTTCCTGAGCAGTGGCCTTCCATGCGTAATCACAGAGCTGACCAAGGGGCAGCCTGGGTAGATCTGTGAAACAGGCAGACCTTTCAGCCCTTTCCCCACATCTCTTTTCTCTCCCTCCTGATCTCCACATGCCAGCCCACTGCACATCCCACATGGCCTTGCAGCTTTCTGTCCATGTTCCTTCACCGTCCTGTCCCTGGTTAGTACTTACCCAGTCCGTTTTAAGGATAATGAGTTACTCAAATGTATAACTCCTTACTAGCTCCCTAAAATAGGCTAATCTTAAACAGGAACTGCAACACAGAGCCTAGCTTCAGGAATAATAGCAGTGGAAAGAATTTCCCATAGGCTGTTCACAGACAGTAGCTACATGGCAGTTCCTGTGTCATCTTAGTTGAGCACTTATCCTGAACTCTTCCTAGCATTTCATGTGATGCCACAGTTCCCTGCAGAAGTAAAACATTATAGCCCCACCTAAATAAATGAGAAAAACTCAGGTAGAAAATTGAGAACACTTTTCAACATCACACCACTATTCAGTGTTGGCGTTGAGAGCCAGAGCCAGGACCTTTTATCTCTGGAATCCATGCTTTTCATTCACTGCCTAAATGCCTGTCAGCTGAGTGTCCAAAGTCTAGGGTCCAGTGAGAAGAGGAACCCAGCCCTGACTCTCAGGATTTATCAAAACATGAGGGCCTTTATTACTGAATCGCAGCAATTCCATTGTGAAATAAGTTTAACTCCTAGGATGGATCAAAATTCAAGGTGATTTGACTTGAAGAAAGGAGAGATGTGGAAAGGAGGGGGATGCGGTCTCGTGCTGCAGACCCTTGGCTGCACAGTCTCTCCCTAGCACAGCTTAATAATTGGGCCAGTTGTGTAACCTGTGTAACCAATGTAGCCCTTCATTTTTCTTTCATGTGTAGAATGAGTGAAGTAATACCGCCTACTTTGTAGGATTCAGACAGAGACCCAGTGAGATGCATCACGAAGAACTCTAGCACGGTACCTGGCACATAGTGAACATTAATTAAATTTAGCTGGACAGAAAGAGAGAACCTCAAGAGTATTTTTCTAGGTCAGGTTTATTTAGTCATTGGATAATTCCACATCCTGGTTTTTGCTATGTAATACTGTATTCTTTAAACTAAAAATTCAGTCAGAGATGAATTACTTTGAACAATACTAGGCTTTCTTAAAGGAATGACAGTTCTTACACAATCATGACTAGTCCATAGTTTTTCTTAAAGTTTAAGATGTCTTACCCCAGCAGGTAATCAAAAGTTACCTGGGCCTTTCACATGGCACAGAGGAAAATGATGAAAGAAAGTCAGATGCTTTTCCTAAAAGCCATACGTCGAGACAGACTAGATCATGACTGTCAAAGCTCCATAATGACGGACACAAGCATTAGCTTTCACACCTTCAAATCCTAAGTCTACCATGAGCCTGGGCACCGAGGCGCAAGCATCCCATCCCGCAACTGATCCGTGGCCTGCTAATTAGAAGCAATAGGAGGAACTATATGTTGAGTTTATTAAATAATTATTTTAGGAAAAGAAAAAGTTAGCCAACCTATAAATGAGCAGGTATTTTGTTTATCCTGGATCTGGCTTCATGATTGGATCAGTCGTTAGCAAAATAATCATGATCAAATCTTCTAAGTGTACATCTGTACTCCTGTCAGAAAAATGCCTGAACTGACCAGCCTGAAAAAATACACACTTTTTAAACTAAGTGAGACACTTAAATCAGCTCTTCTCAGGCTCTGTGTTATGGGTTCTCAACATAGAAACCAGATCTGAGTCCAAATCAAAATTTAAATATGAGCCTTTTTATTACTGGGCCTGGGACCGCTTGACCATACTCACACAGCAGAGGACAAACGGCCAGGAGCCTTAGAAGTATAGAGATTTTAAAGGTAGAAACCACATCTTGTTTGGCAAACAAACTTGTCATTTAACATAGAACAGCACCGTTAGGGACAGCATGACCATTGCTCAGCATACATTTTTTCTGGGAGCATTGTTTTCTGGGAACTGTCAGTCTATTGATGACTTATCAATGGTACACCAAGCCTCCTTGCTGTCTTACAAGGAAGCAGGGTCACGGAAAGTTGAGCAGAGTAATTTTTTATATTTAGTTTTACATTAACTCATCACATTACTTTTACATTAACCCTTTATACTCCAGATGTTTCACTGAAGAAGGATTCTAAGGCCAAATGAATGTGGGGCGTTCAGCAGCTGTGATGGCTTGTGTCGAGGTGTCCCCCAAGGGTTCATGCAGTCATAGGTGGAGCTTTTTCAGAGGTCGCTGGTTCTAGAGTGTGTGACGCTGGGATTGATTCATGGTGTAAGGCTAGGATCAAGGGAATGAGGCTTAATAGGTAAATGTCACCTGCCCTAAGTAGCCTGGGTAAGATATGAGAGAGAGAAAGAGCAGTGGTGGTCTCCTGTTGCTTTGCTACTTTCTGTCTGCCATGAACTGTTTCCCCTCTGCCAAGTCACCCTGCCTTGGGGCGAGCTGAGTATGAACTGAAACCTCCACACACTGTGAGCTAAACAAACCTTTCCTCCTTTAATTTTGGGTGTTGGATATTTGTCGCAGCAATGAGAAAGGTGACTGAGACAATAACATATTGCAAACTCTTGAGAAAGGCTCCATTAAAGAATTCTGTTTAACTTTGTTTAAGGTAGCAATTTTCTCAAAACTCTGACTTGGAATCCTTGCTTTGTGTAGCTTCCATAGTATCATACTACCCTACAACACTTAACACATCATATATAAACTATTTGTTTACCTGAATGATTGCTTAAATCAGATGGTAAACTTCTGGATATATTATTTGCCTATCTATCATGTTCACAGTTCTAGAAATTGAATCCTGGTCCTTTACATTGACCTACACCCCAGTGGATTTTTAATTTTGAGACAAGATTTCATTAAGTTGTTTACTAAGTTGCCCAGGTGGAATTCAAACTTTGGATCCTCTTGCTTCAGCCTTCTAATGCGCTTGAATGACTGGTGTGAACCACTACCCCCAGTGTGTGTGTGGAGCGTGGAGGTGCTGGACACCAAATCAAGGGCCTTTGCACTCATCTATTGCCCCAGATCTTTTTTCTTTCTTTAAATTTTGAGACAGAGTCTCACTGAAGTTGCTAAGTTGCTCAGGCTGTAGTCCAACTTGCATTCCTCCTACCTCAGCCTCCCAGAGTGCTGGGATTGCAGTAGTGTGCCACCACACTTTTTTTTTAATGTATTTTATTGTCACAGGGTCTCATTACACAGCTCAGATGTGGTGATCCTCCTGCTTTCAGCTTTTTTTTTTCCCCCTAATGTCAACACAATTTCTGCAAGGAGGAGGATAATAAATAAATAGTTAAGAAAGGGAAGTATCATCAATCCATGTTGTTGGCAAGGAAGAACAATGTAATTCCATCAAAAAAGGAAGATTAATTGTTTCTGCCCCCAAATCAGATAACCGCTGCTTGTTTTTTGTAGAGCCCCTGAGCTGTCCAATTTGTCCTCCAAAGAATTTCAGTGTGAATACTTAAAGGTAGAAGTGTGCGGCTAGGGCTGGCCTGATAGTTCAGTGGACTAAAGCACCTGCTTAGGCAGAGCGCTGGGGCCAGAGGTTCAATCCCTGAGTGCCGTGCTGGCCCTACTCCTGGGGTGTGCTGGGACAGCAATAGAGACGGGCATGGTGGCGAACACCTGTAATCCCAATGCTTGGGAGGCTGAAAACAGGAAGATAACTACAAGTCCAATATACATAGTGAGACCCTGTACACCCTGTGCACCTTCTCCTAAATACAGAAAAAAAGAAAGAAATATGTAGCCCAAGTGTATATAAAGATATCCTTATGTTCAAGAAGAAGGGGGTGGTGAATGAAAGCAAGAGACAGGAAAAGGAATATTGTGGGTCTGTCCTGCTTCAAGGTTGTATATGGTGAGATTTTTG
>NW_004524663.1:3230584-3239255 GCF_000260255.1 Octodon degus | reverse complement strand
AATATAAATCTTAAATCATGTATATATATGACATATGATGAGTCTGGTTTGGGAATTTTTAAGATTGTTACTTATTAAAACCAAGTACTGTGACTCTTTTTTTTTTTCTTTTTCATGTATTTGGTACAGGGTCTCACTATGCAGCTCAGACTTGTATTGATCCTCCTGTTTTCAACCTCCCCAGTGCTAGGATTACAGTCATGCACCACCACACCCGGTCTTGGAAGCCGGTTCAGCAGGGATTGAACCCCGGTCCCTGCACTTGCCTAAGCAGGCACTTAGTCCGCTGAGCTATCTCACTGGCCATTAGTACCATGACTCTTTGAAACAACTTCCCATCCTTACACTATGCTAGTTCCCTAATCCCAAGGACCTCTGTCCCATTTTGTCACTGCTGCCAGTCCTCCCCTCAGAGTCTTCATTCTGCCTCCGTGGTTGAGGACAGGACTGTTTCCAAGTCATCCCCTCCTCAGCCCTGGTTCTCTTGGCTTCCCTCGTCTCCTTGCTCCTCCTCGCCCCTGCAGTGCTGCGGCTGCTGCTTTTGTCTTTACTCCAGGGTCCTCAGCACAGATGGGGAAAAGAAGTCTGATTTCCCACAACCCCTCTGTGCTGCTGGGACAGTCTCCTACTCATCCCGTCTCTCACTGACCTCCTTTATCATTTCACAGTCTACATGTTCAGGTCCATTTTCACACACAGTGTGACCAGCCCTGCCTTGTTTATAGGGTGTGCCTTTCTGGGTTTATCTCTCAGCAGGATGAAGGCATCCAACACGAACCCCTTCAGTTTGTTCCTCTCTGAATCTTCACCCACCGGCTTCATCTCCTGATTGCCCTGACAAAGAAAGTATTAGCCTTACTCTGTTATAACCGACCTGCCCATCTGCCCTTGATCTCCTCATCCTGCCTGCTCTGTGATGGTGTCTCACATGTTATTCCCTCTCTCATAAATTTCCACTCTGGTAGCCCTTGGCACGCTGCCCACCTACACAGCTCTCCTGCATTCAACACAAATACATGGCAAACCTTCTTTTCATCTCAATAATTGCAGCTGCTGTACTATCCCATTCCTTCCCCCTTCAAACGTGTTAAAAGATACCTGATTAATTACAGTCTGTGCTCTAGCTCTGTTCCTCATTCTTCAAATCCTACCCTCTGCCCTGTGCCTGCCTTTGCCTCTGCTCCTTCACAGGATTTATCAACTGCAGGGTCACTCCTTGATGTTGGAGGAGGAATCATTATAGCCAAGAATATCCTATCCTTCCCTGAGAGTCTGTCTCCTGTGCCCCTTCCTCTTTGAATCTTCTAAGTTACTGCCTGGTGTTTAATCATTGGAGTGAAAACCGTACCATAAAAGAGCAGTAGGTCAAGGATGTGAAGACATGGCTTTGAGTCTTAAATCTCCTATTAACTCCATTCCTCAGAATGTTGTGTTGTCTCTCAATGAAATAAGAACTTGTTGTTTTTTTTTTAACAACAAAAAACCCCACTTTTATTGGCAAAGGTAATGTTCAAAGTTTCATGACAATGGAGGTAAATTTCAAGTCTAACATTGTCACATGAAGTATTTCGATCCATCAATGAAGTGGAAACATCTAGAAAGTTCTCCTGTGGGAACAGACGCTGAGGCACACATCTGCTCCTTGGTGGGGGAAAGTCCCTGATCAGCGCTCCCAACTGGTGGCTTCCCTGGGATGGCTTCTGTGAAGGATGCGTACCACACCTCCCTCTTCCAGACTTGGCAGTCTAAGGCTGGAGTCCCTTCCTCACCGAGCCACAGCCTGGGCTGCATTTGGCTGGTGAAGTGGGTGTTTCCTTAGAGAGAAGAGCCCCTTGCCACATGAGGTGCCATAGCAATTACAGGTACTCTGGCACTTACTCTGCTGACAGTACTGCCAAGGCCTGCTAAATAGCATGGACCACAAGCGAAGAACTTGTTTTAAGGTAACCTCTAAATCTCTTCCACTTTTTGCTCTACTTTTAGACATTTTAATGGGCAGAACTATATTTTGATAATGAACTGTGTAGCCTTTGTGGGTTGCTTTCTTCATTCCCTTATTTCCTAGTGCAAAACTCTTTTCTAGTTAGGAAAAAAAGTTGATATTCATGTTTCCATTTTGAAAATTTTACTTTTAATTGTGCCCTTAAATAATGATAATGGAAACATTTGCAAAACACCCAGGGTTCTGACATTTTTTAAAGCAATGTTTTGAAGTTCACACAAGTGAAAGAGCAAGCCCAGAAAGTTTCTTGAGAGATTTTTGAACAGATGGCTACTTAATCACGAGACAACCTGCTATAAGGAGATCAAGGAACCAGAAAGCCAAAGTACAGCCAAGATGCATGCAAGGAGATAAATTTCCCATCACTTTCATGAAGTCTAGGAGTACTCAGAGAGGACTCCAGGATACAAGTGTCCCAGCATTATTAAAATAGAGCAGCTGGGTGCAAAGAAATAGGGAGATCATTACTTACTAACAGGAAAATCACCCTTATACACCCAGACAGGGTCATTGTATACACAGAAGCATGAAAATTATTCTATCAAAAAAATAGGGTATACAGATGAATGTCCATTTTGTATCTGTGTATTCAAAGTGGTTAGGATAGATATATAGTTGCATTCTCTTAATGAATAGAATGATTTGTTTTAATGGTGTTTGTAAATAGGATCTCAAGTCCGCATCTTGTACAGCAATTAACCACTAAGAAGAATATATGCAGTGTGTTATTTGTTGAAACTGTACTTCCGATTTGATTTGAAACTGTCTCATTGCAGTTTATCAATAAAATTTTGAAAAAAAAAAGAAAATTATTCTATCAACTTAAGCAACTTTTAGTATCAGATTGAATAGGGGGCAAACACGGGCAAAGCACCTACTTTTGAGTTTCTCAAACTAAGTACAGCATCGGTCATGAGGCCAAGAGTTCTATGAATGAGTTGGTGTTGAGATGCTGTCATTCTCTTTCTGGTTCATTTCCTTTCATTTATTGATAGCTTTTGCATTTCATGTCAATTCATGGGAAAATTACCAGAAAAGCTGAGTAGCTAGTACAAGTGGTAGTTGCAAACATGTAGCTTCCACGGCATAGTGTTTATGTCAGGGCCTTCTTCCATGACTTGCATGAGTAATTAATTTCATGGAATATTGCTGAGTTGGTATTTTTGTCCTCCAATCACCAAAAGACAGAATAAGCATTCTTTGTCTTCAGTTTTACTAAGAAGCTGAATTAATCAAACGTTTATTCTGAAGTCTGTCTAGAACCTGACAAAGATTACTTCCCCTCCACACTCCCAAATTTCTGTCCTCTGAATATTTCAGTTTTACAACTTTTGCATTTTTTAGGGAAGCTTTTTCAAAGTTCTAGATGGCACAGCAGGGTTTTTTGTTTTGATACTTACATTGAGATTCTCTGGGGATTCCTTAGTATACTAAGCTCATAAAACAGACAATTTTTTCCTGGTCTCAGTAGCTACAAACTCAACTTGTAAACCAAAAATTGACAAGTCATGCATTAGTGTCCTACCAGAGGAAGGACACTTTTATTGGCATAGATATTCCCATCTTTCTCTTCCTCTCCTTTATGTCTTTCTACAAAAGTGTTTCTCTTCCCCCCAGACATTTCTTTTTCTTTTCTTTTTAGTCAGAAAGGGTTTTATTGTATGAAACAATACAAGGGTTGTGCATAGTGGGGCACACCAGTCATCCCAGCACTCAGAAAGCTAAATCACCATGAATTTGAGTCCAGGCTGGGCTATATAGCAAATTCAAGGCCAGCTTGTACTACTACATGGCAAAATCTTGCCTCTAAAAAAAGAATAAATAAAAAAAACCCAATGATGTCAGGTAATAAAGCAAATAATTGAATAATTGTGTTATCAGGGCAAAATGTTTCAAAATACCTACACATTTACCCTCACAAGACTACTGTACTTACTATGTATCTGATTACTGAGCACTGATTACAATTTTTTTTTTTTTTTAATTTTAGGGAAGGGTCTACAGGGTGTTCAGGGTCTCACTACTAGATCGGACTCATAGTGATCTGCCTGTTTACAGTCTCCCAAGAGCTGGGATTACAGATGCACACCACCACACCCAGTGTCCATGGCCATCTTAGTGTACCCCTGGGGCAGGGCTGGGGAGGCAGGCCCAGGGATCAGCCAGCCCCTGTGCCTGCCTCCAGGCTCTTTAACCCACTGAGCTATTTGGCCAGCCCTTGTTTGCGATTTTAAACTACTTTACACAGAAAATCTGATTCCTTGCAGTTTGCATCCACTTTTTCTCATGCATTGGAGAAGCCAGCTTAATGCTTAAGCATAAACTTTATAGGATAACAAGAAACAAACGTAGAAAATAAAGGATGCAATTTCTACTTTCCTATATCATAGTTAAACTGAGTCCTGGTATCAATGTGTAAAATACATACAGGAAAGTTCTATTTACATTCTTTACATGCAACATAGGTCACGAGATACAGGACTATGCTAGACCTATCTTTTAATTCCATGGTAGCCATTGTGCCTTTTCACTTACAGTCTCATCATAGTACGCAAATGCGTTCTATATATCCATGCATTACTAATCTTCATTTTCTGGAACCTCTTCCGAAAACCATTTTAGAAGAGACAAAATATCCCAGCTGTATAATATAAACAATAGTACTTCAGACAACATTCAAGATGAATGATGCTCTCATAGCCAATTCTAAGCCTTGGCTTGGATACACTGTACTTAGAGCATGACCTCAGTACACATTGCTGTAGCAAAAGAATGAACCGTCGTGCAGATCTACCACAGAATTAGCTTTACTGCTGTTCTCCTGGTATCAAATAGCCCTGTACATTGCTGACTCAATGTTCTATGCATGTTTTCAACACACTTTTCTAAATACAGAAACTTGTCAAAAAGCAACAGGAGATCTTAAATATTCAACAAACCTTTCAAAAATAGATCATGTGAACATCTCTTGCAAAAACTGGTTATTTTTCCCTACTCTCAGCAGTACAAAACTGTAAAAAAAAAGAATGATTCAAAACTCACAGAAGTAACACAAATAACATGAAGATAAGGAAAACAGAAGCTAAAGAAAATCTGGGGAAGGGCTGGCAAGATAGCCCAGCAGACTAAGCACCTGCTTTGGCAAGTGAGGGGACCAGGGTTCAATCCCCAGTCCTGCATGCCACGCTGGCCCATCCCCAGGGCAACAATCTGGACGTAGTGTAATCCCAACACTGGGGAGGCTGAAAACAGGAGGATCACCATGAGTCTGATCTGCGTAGTGAGACCCTGTGCCAAATACACAAGTGAAAAAAAAAATAATAATGATGATCAAAATAATAATAAAAAACTAGGGAGGTAAAAATATTGGCTGAAAAATTTTATAAACAAATTACAGACAACAAAACCAATTAGAAGGCCAATAAGAAAGAATCACATGTGTAGCTTTCTAGTACTAGATTTTTAAATGTTACTTCTAGAAATGCTGTTTTCTTGAGCTTCTGCTTCAGAAAACTCTCTCTGGGGGGCCTGGCCCTAGCTCAGTTCTTTAAGTGGCTGCTTCCACAAAGCTGTCAGCCTCAGGTTGCTGTAGTTCAATCCCCACAACTCCAGCCAGCCAAACCTGCCCTGAGGGCATTCAGAGAAAAAGAAAGAAGAAAGAAAGAAAGAAAGAAAGAAAGAAAGAAAGAAAGAAAGAAGAAAAGAAAAGAAAAGAAAAGAAAAGAAAAGAAAAGAAAAGAAAAGAAAAGAAAAGAAAAGAAAAGAAAACTGTCTCTGCTTTGTAAAGGTTTTGGTAAAGCAGTTTGTCAAGTTTCTGAAAAGCAAGGTATGTGAGACCAAGAGGCAGCACTGTATTTTTTTTTTTAGCACTGTACTTTAAATCATTTCACAGAATCACATTACAATTTGGGCAGGGTTTTCATTTTTAAAATAATACAAATGATGCCAGCTTGCTTTCTCCTAGAGAATCAAACTTTTCCAATTGAGGGCAGACTGTAAGCTACTCCTGAGTTATTTTAGAAATGGTAAAAAATAAGCTATTGATCCAAATACCTGCCTCAGAAATAAACACAAGTTAGTTTGACCCTCATGTTAATATTCCTCTTAGAAATTCATTGGCTACATATAAAAATGACTCTGTACCCATAAAGCTCTGGCTCTGATCACTCGCCCTTCTTGTCAGGCTCCTTCAGCCAGCATGGTATTTCAGAGTAAAAGTATTTATCACTGTGAAGTGCAAAAAGGGAAAAAAATAGGTTGTAATTGGAATAGGAAACTTCAAAAGCCATCAAAGTATTAGACCGCCAGAGAACATCTCAGTTTCTGGAAAACTGAATTTTGAAATAATTATAAAGCTTCATACTGCACGGTGTTACTATGTCCCTTAGTGTGGGCTGATCAGGCCCTCAATCTCTTAAACAAGTGGATGGTGCAGGCTTAACTAGATGAGACAAGTGGTATGATTTCAGGGCTCCGGGAGGTGTGCAGCCCTCTGAAACAGTTCAAGATTCTCTGGGGCTAAGACAAAGAACTTCTCTAGGCAGCCCATACTTTTTGGTTTTCAAATAAAGGAGGAGGATACTGAAGAAAACTCAGGAATCTAGGAGGCTCTTGGGAAATATTTTCCCCAGTAGTAAATTATGTCAATCAGGAGAACTACCTTATCTTTAGGTTGACATTTATGGTAGGAGTTTGGAGCCTGCTACTACAGTCTCCTTTAGTTAACTGCAGTCGGAGCCAAACTGTCTTCAGCTGTGGCCTTATCTTATCTTTAGAGGCATCCGCCCTGCACAGGCCAGTACAGGCCTCAGCAGAGACCAGTGACTCATGGAGGTTCATATACTGAGTTGGTTGCCCATCTCCAGACAAGGGCCTAAGCCTCAGGCAAGCTCACACATAAACATGAAAAGCCAATTGGCTAATTTTAAATCCTGCTCAGAGCCACCATCAACACTATAAGTGATGTTTTTGTACTGACAATGATTAGAGGTAGAAGCTGGAAAGGAAGTCAAGTGGTGACATGGTCCACGTGAGTGCAACATGGTATAATGGTCACACTGTTCTTTGACTAAATCCAGTTAGCCAGTGACTGGCCATGTCCTAGCCCAAGAGTAACAGGCCTTGCGAAGTCACATGAGTTCAGCAGGTAAAGTGCTACCAAGGCCATGAATATAATGCATTAATCTGAAAGGCAAACACAGGTCCAGACCAAGAATTAATATACACTAGCACCAGCCACCTGCAAATTTAAGCCTTTTCCAGAATTTTATTTTTCTTATTACATTACATTTTACTGGTACATATTATGTATGCATACTGATCACATCCACAATTTTAAAAAATGAGGCAGGGCTAACACTTGAAAAAGTTTCAATAGAAAAGCGCCACTTGAAATTTCAGCTAACCTAAAATTATATGGAAAATGGAAAATAATCAGAGTAAAAGTACTCTCTGAGACTAATCCTTCAGTCTACTCTAATAACAGAACACAATTAAATCGCAGTACAAGGGGCTGGGGTGATAGCTCAGTAGAATAAGCACTTGCCTAGCAAGCGCAAGGTCCTGAGTTCAATCCTGGTACTGCAAAATAAATAAATAAATATCTCAGTACACCTGAAAACAATACACAAAAATACAGTAAATATGTATAATGATGAAGAGTGTTTTCTGTGTTAGAGAGGTCACAGCTAAATAAAATTCTAGTGGTTTTGGCTCAGATTGTTACATATACTTAAAATAAAAAGGCATGTCAAGCTAGTTTAGACAACTCTATCCAGTCATACCGTAACTCCCCTTAGAAGAGCACAGAGTTGTCTTAATCCATTGAGTTCCTCAGTGACTATTTATCATAGTTCTACAATGACATGATTACTTTTATGCTGGGGCCAAAAATCTGATAATTAAACATTTGTGATATTTTCCTCACTGAAATGAAAACATCACAGAAGTGAAAGCAAATCCTTCCCTACACTGTAACCTTTAAATGTACCCATTTCTGTGTATGAAACTCTCTTGACTTTCTCAGATATTGACATCACTCCTTCAGACATGAGATGCCAGAGAGGCACTAAGACTGTGACTCGTCTGAGCACTTTCTGAAGACACGAGGACAGAGTTGAGCAAGGGCCCATTCATGAGGCTGGCCAAGGGATCTTACACACTTTTATATACTGATCAGCAATGTCATCATATCGGTTCTAAAGACATGTTCTTCAACAGTGACTTCTGCTTGGTATCAGGCTTCCTGTGCATCCATACAATGCTCAAGAACAGACTACTATTTGTAGCCCTCTTGTTTCACCTGTGTTTAAATCAAGATACTTGGCTCTAATTTTTTTTTCATTTTTCAAATTAGGGAAGTCTAGAAAACAAACATGAAAAACAAATGCCAAGCCAGGAAAAAAAAATGCAACATGTATCACAAACTCTTGCCAGGCATAGTGGCACACCTGTAATTCCAGCGCTTAGGAGGCTGAGGCAGGAAGATTGCCACACATTCAAGGCCAGCTTGGGCTGCATAGTATGTTCAAGACCTGAACTACACAGTAAGAACCTGTCTCAAAAACCAAAAGCAAAAGCAATTATAGATATCAAACAATATTTTAATATAAATTTATATGTCTCTAATAGATCAATAATCAAAAAGCAAACGGAACAGAAGGAAATAAG
>NW_004524663.1:3227333-3228709 GCF_000260255.1 Octodon degus | reverse complement strand
CAAAAAAAAAAAAAAAAAAGTGATGCACAAAACTTTACCTACCAGAACTCATCCCAGTAATGTTTGCAACATTGAGAAATGGAAACTACTGCACTATTACTAGAGCTGATTCAGTAAGTCATGGCATTTATGTAAAGAAAGCACAATTGCATGAGCTAAATTCACAACTCTTTTTAAAGTCACAGTTTTACACATTTCCTTGAAAACCATTGAAATCTGGTTAACACTTGTGGCACTGTCTCGGACATCGGTAGGAAAGGCTCACTACTCCTGCTTGGGTGTTTGCCAGGACCTGTTCCAACTATCAGGTGTCCTCTCCTGACCTACAAGACATTCATCTGGAGCAAAGTAAGCCTTGAGGGTTGTGATGGAGACCTAGAATTTTCCTTTTTGTGTGTTTTTTATTGATGGCATTCTGCATGTCTTCTGACATGTCCTCAGGTTTCCAAGTGAACCACAACGATGACTCCACATTATGATGGCCATTCTTGGACCCAGCTGTTATCACGGCCCTTGTACTACATTGACCCAGACAGGGCAGTATATGGGCAGAAGAGCTCCCAGGGAGGTGGGCCAGATAATAGCACCCTGTGCACCCCTCAGTATGACTTCCCACAAAGTCACAGCAGCCTAGAGGTCTGTAAGAAGTGACCCAAGGACCATCTTCCTACGGAGGAGTATGGCAAAGAGTATACATAAAAGCCAGGAAGGTATCCACTATCTTTCAGGACACCCATTCTCCTTCAGCATTGAAAGGTTAGGGGATGGGCTGAGGAGATTGCTCAGCAGTGTAAGTGTCTGCCTGGCAAGTGTAAAGACCTGAGCTCAATCCTCGGTACTGTTTACCATGTTGGCCCCTGAGCCCCAGGTACACCATGCCCGCCCCAAAACCAGGCATGGTGGTGCACGTGTGTAAGCCCAGCACTGGGGAGGATAAGGCAGGAGGATCACTACTAGGCTGAACTGCATAATGAGACCCAGTATCAAATAAGTATATATTTTTTAAATTTTATAAAAAGGTTAGGGGATAATACCGATAATTGTGTCCTCATTACCAGAGTATGGAATTAGATTCTAAAATGCTAAAAAATAATGTCACCTTGCAGTTGTCTAATGTTCATTTCTCCAGGCACAGTCACGTTTATTTTCCACTTGGCTCCCCAATATTCATTGTGTAAGATTACCCACCTGAGTTCCTTAATGAAAAGAGCATAATCTGACTTGGTTTTTGTTTTATTGAGAAACAAATATCAATGAGAGAGTTTCAAAACTGATTAATAGAACAGTTTCAATAATTAATACATTGTACATTGTTATCTTCTTAGTGGTTATCCATAGTACAAGATGCAGACAGGATATTCTGTCCAAACACTATT
>NW_004524663.1:3226131-3227174 GCF_000260255.1 Octodon degus | reverse complement strand
AAATGGTCCTTCCTTTGTATCACCTTTTTTTGTTTAGTCCTGTCAGAAATGGGTATTCCATTGGCATCTAAATACTATAGGTGCATGAATTCAGCAAAACAGTCCAACACAGTCCAGCAGTTTACAATAGTAGTGGGTTATCCACAGAAGTTGTTGACTTGAGCCTTTCACAGCTCAGCATGTTAATATGGCTTTACTTTATATACCTCATTTTTATACTTTTCTGTTAGATGGTTAAGACCAAGATAAAGCAAGACCTGTATAACAACAAATGTAACTTTTGTATCTAATAAGGTCAGTCAAATACCCTCAGGATTTATCCTGTAACCCTGTACTGCAGTTTGCAGATCCTTTATCAGTGTCAGCCATGTGGATGAGTCACTGCCATTGCTTGACCAGTTTGCTCTCTGTGAAAGCCTGAGAGAATGTTTTCTCTCCAGGTGACTCTCCTTAGGCACACTCTACGTCATCGATCACATTGCTCTGTGGCCCTATAATCTCCTTGATCAGAAAATTTGGGACATCACTGAGTTACATGATGTTACAGTATAGGTTCTTCTATGTCCTGAGTCTTCACTGACCTTGAAAGGCTAGGGTCAAAATGTTGGCTATCCTTGCAGCCCTTCTATTTCTTAATTTTTGGGAAAAGAGCATAATCTGGAGTCAGACCTTGTTCCCAAAACAAAGAAGGGAAGTGAAAGGCATACAGGTGAAGCTGAGGTTGTAGGTGTGGATGAGGGAGGCTGGGGGGTTCTTGCTAAAGATCTGCATTATCTTCATACAAAGGAAAGAAGGGCATTTCTGAGGACAGGAGTGAGGGCAGGTGAAGAGCAGTTGTGGAAAAGGTGAGAGGTTAAGACTGGATCTACCTTTGGCAGTTCTGATATTCGTTCCTGATCTGTTATTCATGCTTCAGGGCTAGGTCACCCACAGAGGGACCTCTTGGTACCTTTCCTCCAAATCATAATACGTCATGATGACACACCAGTTACAAAGGAGGTTAAGAAGAATTGTTTGTGAAACTGTCTCATTGCTATTTGTTT
>NW_004524663.1:3219662-3225510 GCF_000260255.1 Octodon degus | reverse complement strand
GTAGTGAGTTCCTGAACACCCTGTAGACCCTTCCCTAAAATACAGAAAAAGAAAAAAAGAGAGAGAGAAAGAAAAGCATAAGCTAGGCACTGAGGTGCACACCTGTAATCCTAGCACTCTAGGAGATGGAAGCAGAAGGATAGCAAGTTCAAGCCCAGCTTGGGTAATTAAAGGGACACTGTATCATTAACATAAAAAGAAAAAAAAATTAAAGGTGAGAGGACCTGGAATGTAGCTCAGTGAAAAGGTCCTATTTTGTTTAGTAAGCTATGTGGCATGGAAGTCTTTAGAAACGAAAATCCAAAGATCCTGTAACTCCCTATGCTTTGTTTCAGTGAAACAGGGCATAGAATTGTGATTGGATAAAAATAAATATGATGTAATGGTAATGGGCTGGAGAAGAGACAGCAAGGCCCGACAGGCTCTCGGTGGCTCCCCTACTGGAGTAGTCCTTCCTCCTTCTGAAGGGGGGGCCTTGTTCTCTGCCAGCAGACAACAGCAGAGAATTGCCTTGCTGCCTGCTCTAAGATAGAAAGGCTGGGGAACGTTAGAGAAGCATTTCTACATTTCCTGGATGGCTTCATGGTTTTTTTGGCAGAACCGAGGATTGAACTCAGGCCCTTGCGCTTGCCAGGGAAGCACTTATTCCACTGAGCCATCTCCCCGGCCCCTCCTGGATGGCTTCAGAAGAGGGAGATTCTAATTTCTACAACCAGATCCCATAGCGTAAAAGAATTCTAGTTTCTGTGGTTTGCCTTGAAAAGAAAGGACAGCAGGAGATAGGAAGGAAGGAAAATGTCCTTCCTTCTATCTCCTGATTACTTGAGACCCTTCCCATGTCCTTCAGTTCAAAGTACTGAGCCATACTTTGGAGAATCATTTTCTGAGCCCCCGAGACCAAAAGCTCTGTGTGTGTATGTGTGCATGTGTTTGTGTTGTTTGCTTTTTTGAGGCAGCATCTCACTATGTAGTCCAGGTAGGCCTTGAACTCACTATGTAGGCAAGCTAGCATCAAACTCCCATTCCTGTGCTCTCAGGCCAAGTGTTAAAAATACATACAATTGCCACTGTGACTAGCCCAACACTCTAGGGATTAAATGCGCAGCAAAACATCAAGAAACGCATGGCCAACACCAGTCAAGTGCTAACTGGGGCTTTTGAGATCATGACTTGCAGAATATTTTTAAAAACCTAAAGCAAGTGGGGGAGGGGAGATAGGAGAGGAAAGAGAAAAAAGGAAAGAAAGGTAAAGAAGACAGGGGAGAGGGATGGGAGGAGAGAGGGAGGAAGGGAAGGGAAGTGAGAAAGGAGGGAGGGAGGAAAATGAGCAGGATGGTACACTAAATACGCTGCGCCAGGGTCCAGGAGTCTGAAGCTTCTGCAGCCTGCTGTTGTGTGAGCTGGTAGCGCAGGCCCTCTGCTGTTTTTCTCTCTCAAATCGACAGATTTTGAGGTCTCCTCTGAATTTTTCCCTCCCTGTACAGTGACCAAGACATCTAAAAATAAAGCAAATTTCTGAAATCATGGAGTTGAGAAATTTGGGATTGTTTACCACTCAACTAGCAGTGCAAAAGCTTGGCAATAGGCCTGCCTCTGTCACAGCCCGCCCTCCGCCCAGAATGCAGGCTTCTGTGAGCAGAAGGGCTTTTGCACTGGGAAGAGCTGGAAGCAGGTCAATCTTTGTTGCTTGTCAAAGCTAGAAGTTAAATTAAGTCAGATGGGTCTTTAAAAAAGAAAAAATAAAACAGATGGGTCTTTCTTTAAAAAAGCTTTGGTCAGCTAAAGACTTAGTATTTAAAAACACATGGTCATTCTGCCATCTGTGGGATATGCAAACCAAATACAGCATCTGCAAGAGGCTGCTATGAAAATTTAGCAATTGGGATGGCGAGATAGCTCAGCAGGCTAAGCACCTGCTTAGGCAAAAACAGGGACCCCATTCAATCCCCAGCACCACCTGCCGTGCCGGCCTTGCCCCCAGGCACGCTGAGCACCACTGAGACAGAGTCTGGTGGAACATACCTGTAATCCCAGGGTTGGGGAGGCTGGAAAGAGGAGGATTACTATGAGTCCGAGCTGCGTAGTGAGACCCTGTACCAAATACATAAAGAAAGTGTGAAAAGGAAAATATAAATAAAAAGAAATTCTAGGTAAAATTTTACAATTATTTTACCAAATTTGGCCAGGTACTAGGAGTACTAAAATCTCCTACTCGTTTCTAGCTAAAGATTCACTTATGCTGTCTTAAGGGATTTGTGAAAATCCCATCTTTTCTGCCAAGTACTACCAGGATTTTGGAATTTTTATTTATTTTTTTTTGCTTTATATTTTTGCATTTTAAAATTATGTCATTATTAAATAGTTAAATAAATGCAATTACACTCTATAGCATATCCTGTACTAGTGACAGTAGCGTTTTAATAAAGGACTCTGGAATTTCACTGACTGGATCATAGTAATTTTGCAAATAAAAATTATTCCACCTACTTTGTAGCCACCATATACAAATTTATCTATGTAAAAGATTTAAAAGCATTGTAACCTCATCAGAAGAAATGTTAAATTTAACCCAAGACTCTGTCTGTTACATCTTAAGTCCATTACTGATAATAAGAACTGAACTTGGGTTGTTTGATGAACATCAGTAAATTATCATATTGTTAGCCTCAGTGAGAAATGTTTCTATCTGAAGATAGAAAGTCATTTATGGAAAGTGATTCCCATAGAAAGTACAGGCCCAACTGGGACTATTCAGTTGGAAAAGTAGTGGTGAATTAACCCAACAATCTAGCTCCCTGTGTACATCAAGCAGGCTGTAAAAACTACTGTAAAAGGTAATGGAAGCCCAGTTAGTTCAGCAGGTATTTAGCTAGTTAATGCATCAATTACATAACAAAGTCTTTATTTTACTATATCCTACAGCTTCCTGCAAAACATGATTTCCTCATTCCCTGGCAAAATCATAGTCATTGTGATTTAGGGGAAATAAATGTAACTCCCCACCTACTAGATGTAAGACATGCTGAGTTCAAGTTCCCCCACAAATGAAGAATGAATTGTCAGGAACAATGGAGGTTAAGAGGAGGGAAATGGTATTGAGAGAGATAGCTCCTGAGAGAAATAAGAGGACCCTAAAGTGGGTTTCTAATGAGCCCACTTTTAACAGGAAGTTTTGCAGAGCAAAAATCATAAGGTGGATACAAAATCACAAGGTGGGTACAAAGCAGGACAAAATTACAATCAGCCCATAAGATTGCAAGTGTAGCCACTCAGGTAATATTGACCCAGTGGGGAAGCAGGTCACATGGCACCTGCACATGGAATGAATAAGGACCTTTTTAGAAAGACATGAGTCAGGAGGTCCTTGTCACCATTTGGGTGATTGATGTCTGTCTAGACTTTATAGCACTAAGTAATACCAGATGTAGTATATTGCTTATCTGTTGGGAAGGCATGTAGGCCTGGTCACTCCATCTTCATCTTGAGGCCAGGCCCTCAGTGGCTATGCTTCAGCCAGAGTTGTAACATGTTCTCGTCCTCACTGACTCCCTCGAGGGCCCAACCCTGTCTGATAGCTGTCTGTAATAGTTGCATTGGGTGGCTCTTTAACTGTGATACCTCATGACATAAAAATCAGCAAGACTCTTTTCAAAGTCTTGAGAAAAGCAGTTCCTGATAAATATTCTTTATTTGCTTTTTCTTTTCTGGAAATTTTACTTGCCTAAGGATGGGGTTTTCTGGCCTCTGACTCACACAGCCTCATGACTAGACTTCTACACAAACCCCTCACACTCCCCTAAAAACAAAACCAACTTTAGAAGAAAGTTATAACCACGTACTGTAAGGAAAGTTTGCTGAGTTGTGTTTTAGGTTCTGCTGCTTGTCATTTTATTGTTTCTAGAGAGTAGATCATTCTTTTTTGAAAGGGAGAAATATGAAAGCATAAAGCCAATTTTGTTGCCTTTGACAATTACAATTTTCAGGAGCAGGCCCTGGAACAGCAAAGCCTTAATAATCTAGGGGGTGATTATTCAGCTGGAGTGTGTCCGCCTGCCGTGCCTCTCTGCTCCTTTACCTTTTGTTTCTAGTGCTGGAGGATATTTCACTGCTTGTTAGAAAAGCAATCTGGTAGAGGAAAGGAAAGTCCATCTTTAAAGTCTAAAACATTGTCTTGTTCTGAGGCAGGAGAATAAATCGGTTGAAATCAGATGAATCTAAAACTGAGGTACAAAAGGATGAAAGAAATGAGAAAAAAGAGAATTAGAGGGAAAAAATGAAACAAAACTTTTGTAAGTGAGAGAAAGAGGGATTGAAGGGAGGGGAGGCACTGGAGATTTAAAAAAAAAAAAAAGCATTAAGACATGTCGTGTACAGGTACTAATTCCCTGTGATGAGTGGGATCACTGTGAGTACCTAAAATGTACCAATAAACATTTGTAAAGATAAAAATAAAAATGAGGTGGCAGATCTGAAAGTACCCAGCATGGAGTCTGCGTGTAAAAGGAACTTAATAAGCAGGGTTTTACCACCTACATAACAGTATATACTCCATCAATTGTTCGAAGCCAGGGAGATTTTGCTCCCCAAGAAATATTCAGCAACAGTTTCTGGAGACTCTCAAGACTTCAGAGACTGTCCTGACTCAGAGGTGACATGAGCATCTGGAGTTTGTAACTGCCAAAGGTCCAGAAAGCACAGGGCAACATGCTTCAGGGATAATGGAGTGAAACTGAGGCAACAGCATGGATTTACAGGGAAAAAGTTTTGAGAAGAGGAAAATGGGGAAGGGATTGCAGCTCAAGCTGTCATGCTGAAAGTAGCACAGCTGTGATGGAGAAAATCAGGCTAGCCCATTAACAAGAGAAAGGAATAAGCATTTATGGAGTTGTTCAGGTGGGCCAGGGTCCTAGGGGCTGGTGATTTCCCACTGGGTCATGAATATGAAATGTGTTGAAATTTCTTCCTTATATTTTAAGGGATTTTTTTCTTGTGTAGGGTATGGATCAGCAGCTCTTCACACCCTTGGAAATATTGCAGTGTCCCTACTTGGTCCTTTCAGTAAGAGTAGGAGTTTGGAGAAGAGTATGCTTTGCGCCTTGTAAGCATTTGGACAGAGACAAAAAGACATGCTGGCACTGTTTGTAGCTTAGTATGGATTAAAGCCCAAGAATTCCTCCATCCCTTGCCCTCATGAGGGTTCCTGTCCTACTTAAGTCTTATTCTGTTGCCATCAGAAGAAGCCAGTAACACAGGAAGTGGTGTGGTGGGAATAGAAACTGGCTAGGCCGGAGGTGAAAGGCTTTCACCCAAATTCCATCATGGAGCAGGCTTTGGGTGCATAAGCTTACAGGGGTGTTGGAGGAGTCTAATTCCCCCCATAGGCACCCAGCACCCTATTAGCTGTTAACTCTTGCAGTAATCACATCTCTTCATGGGATGGAGATGTTGTCCGCAAGTCCCCAAGCTGTGAACCTATGGAACAATAATTGAGGAGATGGTGGTCTTTGATGTTTTCTTATACACTTTCAGCCAACAAGGAGTGAGATAAGCAGAGCAGAGAAAATCTGGTGAGGGACACAATTGCTAGTACTAGGAACAAGTGAACCACTCACAGGCTGGTGATGCTGCTACAAACCCCACAATACCCAGGGCATCCGGTGATGAGGAATCTGCTAGCCCCAGACCCCAACAGTGCCAAGATGGAAATGGCCTGCTGTGAATAAAAGTGCCTGATCGTGTATTTTTCTGGTACAGTAAAAAGTAAGATAGGTAATATTTGTTGATCGTTACTTTACTGTATTATTTGTAAAAATGTTTTAATTCTTTTTTTACTACCTATTTGTGTTTC
>NW_004524663.1:3216617-3218582 GCF_000260255.1 Octodon degus | reverse complement strand
TAAATATTTAAAGATTTAAAATTTCTGAATTTAGTTGAACTTATAACATGACATTTCCAAGAAAGATGAACCTTTTGCACAAGAAATTTGAATAAAATCATACCCAGATACACAAAAATGAAATTGTCTAAAACTTATTGTAAAGAAAAAATCATTAAAAGATGTACATAAGAAATTAACTATGGAAGAACAAAATTAAATAGCATCTTATTCCACATTAGAAAGAAAAAAAAAAAAAGACCAAGTGTGTAAGAAACTATACAAATTAAAGGACTGAAAGAAAGGAAAAAACCAGGTCTGTCCTCTTTGAATTTTATACTTAGCAAACATACTTTTGAAAACTAAAAGTAAATTTTTTATTGAGAAATAAATATGAATGAGACAGTTTCACAGCTGATTAATAGGACAGTTTTGATAGTCAATACACTGTACATTGTTATCTTCTTAGTGGTTATCCATAGTACAAGAAGCAGACAAGATATCCTGTCCAAACACTGTTAGTACACCTCTTTCTTCTCATTGAATTAAGCAAAAGTAGCTGTAAACCTATCCTAACTATAAAAATAAAATATTGTCCAGTTATACAAACTCAAAATATTCTAATACCTCCAGACGTAGCATATAGGAAATAACAAAGAGCATAATTCAGAAGGGAAGAGAAGTTTCTGTATGCTCCTAGATGACAAATAAATAGCTCTCAAAATTATAGTTATGCACGACTGTGTAAAATATATTAGATGAACCCATTTAAAAGGTCATTAAAGATTTCTATGAAACAGAATCTTATGTCGGGTTATACACTTTTTTTTCATATGTTTCTGTTTGTGTGTGTATGTGTGTATAAAAGATAAGGAAGAAGCAATATAAAGTCAAAGGAAAAATGGAAATATACCTTTTAAAGTTTCTAATACTAGGAGAAAATATCATACCATATCTTTTAAATAGATTGTAAATCAAATATACAGTATAAATCTTAAAACAAAAATTAAGATTAAGCAATATTCAGAAAATTAAATACTAATTAATTAAAAATTAAATGTTTCAAAATAATTGAACTAAGAAAAAGTTTTCATGATAGTAAAGAATTACTAAGAATAAAGCATTAGATAAATACTGGAATGACAAATAAATGACCAGCACTTCTAACAGTTTGGGGATAGGATATCACACAAAGTTCTAGTGTGTCGTGGTCATGGATGATGTCCATAACACTTACTGGTGGCCAGGTGTCACTTGTGGGACTGAGCTACTGCTATTTCCTTGATATCCACCTTGTAGACCCAGAAAGAATCATGACCCATTGGGTGCAGGAGAAGTCCATTTGTAGAGTATGCTGATGGAAATATCTTGCTGCTGTATACAAAAGAATAGTTGAGAGACTGCTTTTGTATATCTCTTATTCTCCTGTGTTTAATTGTTTGCCCTATTTGGTGGGTTCTTTCCGTTCTCATTCATGTAGTCATTTTGCTCCCTCTCTAGAACATCTTTTAGTAGTCTGCATAGGTTTGACTTTGTCATCTTGAAATTCTTAAGTTGTTCTTTGTCATGGAAGAATTTCACTTCTCCATTATACTTGAAAGAGAGTTTTGCAGGATATATTACTCTGGGTTGCAATTTGTTTTCTTGCAAGACTTGAAGTACTTTGTTCCATGCTCTTCTTGCCTTGATGGTTTGTGAAGAGAAATCTGCCATTATCTTGATGGGTTTT
The DNA here is from genome assembly GCF_000260255.1 of Octodon degus. Classification (NCBI taxonomy): domain Eukaryota; kingdom Metazoa; phylum Chordata; class Mammalia; order Rodentia; family Octodontidae; genus Octodon; species Octodon degus. The sequence goes on along the minus strand of NW_004524663.1, from coordinate 3,216,874 downwards.
CCTTTAAATGTGATCTGTTTCTTTTCTTTAGCATCTTTTAGTGTATTGTTCCTGTGCTGAATTTCTGGAATCTTGATTATTATATGTCTGGGTGTGGTTTTAATTGGGTTGATGTTATTTGGAGTTCTATAGGCTTCAGTTACCTAAATGTGAGATTGTTTCCCCATATTTGGGAAGTTTTCTGCTATTACTTCTGCCCATATTCTTTTTATATCATTTGTATTGACTCCTTCCTTCTCATTGATGCCTATTAATCT
>NW_004524663.1:3203987-3215302 GCF_000260255.1 Octodon degus | reverse complement strand
CCCTTCTTTGTTTCTTTTCTCCTTTCCCTAGTAATTTATTTCCCTTTCACAATATCTATTGTACCTTTTGATTTTATTTCCTCTTTCAGTTTCTTACAGTAGGGATATTATACAATGTTTATGCATGTGCTTCTGATTTATTTCATTTATGAGGATGGTCTCTAGTTGCATCTATTTACCTATAAAAGTCTCAAGTTTATCTTTTTTATAGCTAAGTGATACTCCATTGTGTAAAAATACCACATCTTTTACCCATTCCTCAAAAACTCCCCCAGAAGACTTGCAGATTTAATAAACAGCTTTGGTAGTGATACAAAGTCAACCCTTCACAATCAATAGTCTTCCTGTCCACAAACAACAAACGCACTGAGAGAGAAATTAGAGAAGCCTAACAGCATCCAAAAACCTAAAGCGTTATAATAGTACCCCTAAAAATGAAATACTTAATCAATGTAACAAAGGAAGTAAAAGATCTATATGGTGAAAATTACAGTACTCTGAAAAAAGAGGTAAAAGAAGATACCAGAAAGTAGAAAGCTATGCCCCAACTTTTAAGAGATTTGCACAAAACCATGGACACCTGTTTACTTGCTCCACCATTTTCTCTTCCTCCTAAAAAGATATCAATATGAATTCAAGCTGAATCTCCCCTGCTTTTTTGAGACAGGGTCTTGCTATGTGGTTCAGGCTGGCCTTGAACTCAGTGTGTAGGCCAAGCTGGCCTTGAGCTCTCAGTGATCTTCCTGTCTCAGCCTCCCATGTGCCAGGATTAAAGATGTGTACCATCATGCCTGGCTGTTTCCCATTCATTAGATATTTTATTTGCTTTAAAATCCTGCCTACTATGACATGAATATAGCTATTAATTATAATTTTTAATTTTATTTGATTGTGATCCTCAGTGAGTGCTGAGCTATATTCCCAACTCTTCATTCCCCAATTTTGTTTTGAGACCGAGCCATACTAAATAGCTTAGGTTGGTCTCGAATTAATAATCTTCCTGCCTCAGTCTCCAGAATAGCTACTGGGATCACGAGTGTGTGCTACCGTACCTGACCAATGTAAACATTATTCTTAACATTTTCTTGGGCTGGCCAGATAGCTCAGCAGATTAAATCACCTTCTTAGGCAGATGCAGGGATAGGGGTTGGATCCCTGGTGTGCCATGCCCCGCCCCTGGGACATACTGAAAGGGCAATTGAGACTGGGTGCGGTGGTGCATGCCTGTAATCCCAGTGCTTGGGAGGCAAAAAAAAAACAGGGGAATCACTATGAGTCCAATCTGTGTAGTGAGACCCCCTGTACTAAATACATTTTTAAAAATTTTTTCTTTTCTTTCTTTCTTTTTTTAATATATTTGATACAGGGACTCACTACACAGCTTGGACTCATAGTGATCCTCCTGTTTCAGCCTCTCCAGTACTGGGATTACAGGCGTGCACCACCACATCCCGTCTTGGTGGTAGGCTAGGTGCAGCCAGGGTGGGGCCAGCACAGCAAGTGGTACAAGAGATCAAACCCAGGTCCTTGCTCTTGCCTAGGCTGGTGCTTAGACTGCTGAGCTATTTCTGTAGCCCTATTTTCATTTCTGAGGTAGTGTTGCCCTAAATTGCCCAGGGTGTGTTTGAACTTGTGATCTTCTTGCTTCAGCCTCCTAAAGTCCTGGGATTATAGGCATCAACCACCAAAGTCAGCTATTATTCTACGTCTTAATTATAGATATCTTGATTTATTTCACTTTTATTCAGTTATAAGTATGAAAACTATTGAATTCTTAGGGGGAAACTGTCAAATATTCATCATTTTATGAGCCTAACATAATTATTATACATTTGATAAATTTTCCAGGCTTTTAAAAAATGTATTTCTATATGAGTTAGGTCTTGAGTGTTTCTTATTTTAATCAGCTTTCTTTCAGTGAACATTAGCAGATGAATTTGTTTCTTATGACAGCATAATATTCACAAGCTATCAGATCTAATTATGGCCTGTTTTTTAGATTGTTGCATCGTAGTTTACTTTTGAAATTTTTGGTGGTTTTGTTTGCTTGATTATACACTCATTTGGTTTTACAATCACAATAAAATAGTGCTGTAGCAAGCCTATAAGAGGGTATTAATATTTCTCCTTTTAGACTACATCACCGCACTAAATGTCTGAGTTTTATGCAGAAAGAGATTAGATGGTGAATCTTTCCACTATCTCATATTCATTTTGAAAAAAAATACTTTTTCACAATGCTTGTGAAAATGGGTTTTATTATTTTTTTAAATTTTATTTATTTATGGGGGGGCAGCTCAGCCCACCAGGGGGCGGGGCTGGCTGGCATGTGGTGCTGGGGGATTGAACCGCGGTCCCTGTGCTTTGCTAAGCTTGGTCTAAATAGGTGCTTTAGACCACTGAGCCATCTCACCAGCCCCTGAAAATGGGTTTTAAAGCTGACCCAAAAAAAAAAAACAATGAAGACTCTCCTCTCTCTGGCATAATTAACTTGGCAAATTATGAGAAAAATTAATACTCTTTTCTGTACTACAATAAAAGTTGCAGGTAAATGTGAAAGCATTCAGGACTAATAACATAGAACTAGAACTTTGCCTCCCAAGTAGGGAATGCATTTCCAGGCATAAATCCTGCAAATAAAATATTTTATATATTCAGTTAATCTGGAATCTCTAAAGCCAAAAAATTAGCAGGGAGAAAAGCCTTGTAGTTCTCCAACCTTATAGCCCCAAACTGTCCCAGTTAAATTTAAAGCAGCATAAATACAGTGCAGTAAAACCTTCATATACTGTACAATTAGTAATTATTCTCAGGATCTTGGCCTAAGACATTTTGTATTTTGCATACTAGCGAGCTGTGGCATCAGTTTAAGAATTCTTTTGAAATAAATTCTATAGTCTAATGAATCAAATATTAAAGGGCAAAAGAATTCTACTGATAACACAAATTAAAGCCATATATTTTGAATATCAGAACATAAAAACTCCAATGTTGTCATTATTAATAAGCTAAGTTTTAGCTTTTATCATCCTTTGTCTTCCTTTGAATTGAGGGACTGAACATGGACTGTGTCAGATTGTGCTAATTAAATGTTATGTTCTACAAATGAAGCAGTTTTATAGATCCCAAGTACAGTGAAAATATGTGTTTATAAAAGTGCATTTTGAGCATCCTGTATATGAAAAGAAGCCTTTTAAATTGACCCAACGGGAAGAAATCCAAGATTTGGCTGTCTGGAACACTGAATTTAATAATTTATAGTATGGATTTGGTTTTCCTTCACACACAACAATAAAAATGTTTGGACTGATAAAATAACTGCCCTTAGGGCTTTTATTAGCATGCCAACCAGGAGCATAGATCTTTGTCTTAGAAATGAACATAAGTCTCCAGATGGCCAATCACTGGAACTTTGTTCACACTGTGAATAAAGCACTTTGCCAGAAAGACATTAAAAAAAAATCAGTAGTGTTTGTACTGGGAATGTTTGGAAAACTATCAACTCATCCTGCACTTTGTGGATTACCCAGGGAAACTATTTAAAGCCAGATGGACTTTTCTGTGTCTCTAGTTAGCTTCTATGTTACTTGTCAATAAGGAATGTCTCTGGCTTGTATATTAGCATTATGAAGTCTATACAATATATCACTATTGACTGTCCTAAGTTCATGTCACACCCTCTTGTCCCTTTGTCTGTACGATTGTTCATATAGGCAATGAAGATGTGTTTTTAACTGCTCATGCAGGTCAATCATGCTAAGTAAACCCCAGGCTGTAAGAGTTTCCCATTTTCAGCTAATGAGATTATTAACTTTATAAATTGCAGGTAGTCTTCATGAGCCTATGCAAAAGTTTTTGGGACTGTGGACTCGTAGCCCTCGATGATATTACAGTGCAGTTGGGCAGCTGCTGGACTCCAGGTAAGAAGGCAGCTAGTTCCTGTTGGTCTCCCCAGCACATGTGTAACACTTCTAATTTCTCTAAGGGCCTCATGTACTTAATCTGTGCCAAGTTACCCTTTGCCATTCTTGACAGTAGAACTTCAATACACAGCTTTGCAGTAGGCTTCAAAATTTAGAAATGAGCCGGGGAGATGGCTCAGTAGAATAAGTACTTCCCTGGCAAATGCAAGGGCCTGAGTTCAATCCCCGGTTCCACCAAAAAAAAAAAAAAAAAAAAAAAAAATTAGAAATGATGATTACAAGGTACTCTGTGTCTTTGCACACATAATTTTAGGCTTTTTTTTGTAGCTGGTAGTAACACCCACCTGAATATTGTGGATAACACATACACATCCCCTCACATAGGATCTGGTACAAAATGGTGCTTTAAAAAAACTTCAATTTTAAGTATAATAGTTATCATTATTGTTAGCACCTTATAAAATGTAGTTGGGTGTGGTGACACATACATGTAATCACAGCCCTTGGGAGGATTTCAAGCCCAGCCTGGGCTACATAGAAGAACTTTTCTCAAAAACACCAAAACAAAGTAAAAATATATATATATTACCAAGGCCTTGGGGAGCATACCTCTAATCCCAGCAGGTAGAAAGCTGAGGCAGAAAGCTTGCCATGAGTTTAAGGCCAGCCTGGAATACACAGCAAGACCTTATCAAAAACAAACAAAGCATTTTTTCAAGTCATACTCATGAAATTATTATCTCACAGATATAAACACATAATTTTAAAATTTTAATAAAATAAATATTTTCTAATATGTTAAATAGCAATGAAACAGTAGACTAAGCATCAATGTAGTGACAAAATAAATTCATAGGAGTAAGCTGTGGGCACAGTCTCCTATGACAAAGTGATATGCACTTCAACCTAGATCACTACCCTGAATGTACTAATTACATTGCATCCTAAGCCATGAAATATCTATTTCTTCAAAAATAGAGAATTATGGTGTCAGTGTAGTACAGGAGAATAATATCCGTATGTATTTAATTGAAAGAAGTTCCCAGTAAGTTGAGGGGTATGGTGTAATGCAGAACATTGTAGTGCATGCCTCTAATCCCAGCACTCAGGAGGATGAGGTAGCAGGATCTCTGTGAGTTCAAAGCCAGCCTGCGCTACATGTCAAAGCCCTGCATCAAAAGAAAAAGAGAGAAAGAAGGGAAGAAAAAAAGAGAAAAAAAGGGGAACATTCTTCTAAAAAGAGTAGTTTTTTTTAAGTTATCCTTCTCTATAAAAATTTGTTAAAGTTATTAAAGACAGCATTCAGAGGGCCAGCCAAATAGCTCAGCAAATTAAAGCGCCTGCAAGCAGGCGCAGGGGCTGGGGTTCAATCTCTGGGCCTGCCATGCTGGCCCCGCCCCCAGGGCACACTGAGGGGGCAGTTGAGACTGGGCGTGGTGGCATGCTGCTGTAAACAGGAGGATCACTATGAGTGAGATTTAGTAGTGAGACCCTGAACATCCTGTAGACTCTTCCCTAACATATAAAAAAAAAGAAAGAAAAGAAAAGAAAATGGAAAATAGGATTCTAGCAGAATAACAACTCCCAATATTTGCCTGGCTAATAATTATTAAGAACTTGGTATTTAAATACTCTACATACATCATTTCATTTGATCCTTACAAGCTGCATTCCACACATATAAGGGCACTGCGGAGCACAGGAATTGAGTCCCTTGCTGCACACAGCCAAGTCTCCAGGCATCTATTGAGTTCTCGCTCATGTCTCCTCTCCTCCAAAACAGGTGTAGCATTGCTATGTGGCTATGCTTGGCTCATCCCAGATTTCTGAAGACAGCTCCTGCACGATGCAATGTGATCATTTTCCATGTTTTCATAAAGGCAGTACACCTCCAGCTTTCAGAGCTTTGCAAGCTCATTCACGCAAATATCTTTCCAAAGCAGGGAAAGTTTCTTCTTCACAGTATCCCAGTATAAAATCTAGATTTGTTATTGTTCTCTACCTCTATGGCAGAAGACAAGGCAGGCAGAGACTGCCGTTAGGAGCGGGGGTGGGAGCGTGGTGCACGTGGGCTACCCTGTGGTGGGGGCAGCTGTCTCTCTGTGGGTGACATGTGGCCAGACAACACTCAGACATGCGAAGCAGACTTCTGGGGAGTGTGGCGTGGCGTGCGGATTCACTGAAAGTCTCAGCAATTGCAGCACCTGCTGTTTCCTTGCAGAGAGCCTTCCAAGTCCACCTGGAGAATGCACTTTTGATCAAAATGAATGTGCCTTTACTCAGGAGAAAAGGAACCGGAGCAGCTGGCACAGGCGGCGAGGAGAAACTCCCACTTCCTACACAGGCCCAAAGGGCGATCACACTACTGGGGTAGGTGAGTCACACCACGTGGTGCCATCTCTTAAGGAACCCCCCCCCCAGCTGTATCCTCGGCTATTTGCTGCATTCTGAAATGTGGGAATTTATGCCTTGTGTTTAGAATGCACTACACATGCAGTTCTACTCACATAGGATATTGCATAGGTGAACTTAAAACCTCTCTATATATGTCTGCAAAGAATCTCTGAAAGTCTTGCACACATAGGCATGCAAAGATGATTTCATTAGAAATAGGGTTAAAACAAAACAAGGGGATGAAAGTGAAAAAAAAAAGATAATCTAAATTGGATTAAGGAACGAGGCATATATATTGAACGTACTGGCAAATGGAAGAAAAGCTACATGATTCTAATTGCAAGCTTTCTACAGCTAAATCAAAGATGAAAAACTCATCTCTGAAATATTATTCATGGCATGCTTAGGGTAAAAAGAGAGGCAGCAGTGCACTTGGAGTGTGAGCAGCCAGACAGTGCGTTCGATAGAAAATACATAAGCTAACAACAGAGTACTCTAAACATTGATCTTATTATTACCTCTGTCTTAGTTACTTTTCTCTTGTTACTGAGACAAAATAACAGGCATGCAAAATTAAGGAGGGAGAGATTTGTTTACCTCACAGTTTCTAGAGGTTCAGGCAGCGTAGCCTGGCAGAGGGGCACCGCGGGGAAGAAACAGTTCATGGTGGACAGAAGATAGCAAAGCAGGCAAGCAAAAGGGGCAAACAGGCCTCTTTCTGTCCTTCAAATTGTATCCAGGATTATTGCTCCCGGGATCAGGGTGGTGGCGAAACATTCAGTAGATTGATATAGTAACCACCCACCTTTAATCCTAGAGCGTTTAATCCTAGCATTGCACCATGAATCAGTTACACACTCTAGATTCAGCCATTTCTAAAAAAATTCCCAGCTCTGTCTGCATGCAGCTTTGGGTGGACATCTAGACACAAGCCACAACAATCTCCATTTATCAGCAAACAGAAACAACGTCACTGACAAATACACCACACAGGGTGGACCTTTCTCACTTTCCCTTCGTTCATTTGGTTTATCAGTTGAATCAAAGCACAATATTTAATCCAAAGTTTAGGATGCTAAGCATATAAAGATATATTTCCTCAGTGATCTTCATAGAAGAACCATTATGATCTTAAACATGAAGACAAGTTATACTATACTGTATCTTATGATTTATCTAGGTTAAGGGGGTTAATAAAATTCTGACCTTTTCTTAAAAATGTTAGGGTTAAGGTTAGAGTTAGGGTATGATATATATCACCTGTATGCGGAAGTGGCTAAACACAATAGGGTTCAATCACAAGGAGCTTTTTTTTTTCTTTCCATCCTTCTCTTCACTCATATTCTCAAGGTTCACCACCTCTTTCAAATGTCTTAGCTTTCCAGTCCTGTTGAGGTATTAAAATATTCCCACATCCAGGTACATTAAGGAATTCAGTTCACATCAAAACTGCTGTTTGGCATTCAATTGAATGTTCTCTCCTTCAGCTTGGGCTAACACTAGGGATGATCAAAGGAGAACTATTCTTTCTTTCTTTCTTTCTTGGAGGAACCAGGGATTGAACTCAGGCCCTTATGCTTACCAGGCAAGTGCTTATTCTACTGAGCCATCTCCCCAGCCCTTACTTTCTTTCTTTCTTTCTTTCTTCTTTCTTTCTTTCTTTCTTTCTCACCTCCCCCTTTGCCCTTCACCTTTGGAATCCTTCAGCCTGGGCAGGTAAGAGGAAATTAAGAGAATTTTGAAATATTTGATGCTATTTGAAATTCTCTCTTGGCTATTGACTGTCCTTTGTTATAACAGACAGCTAAACTCTGGGAACCTCCATGTCAATCATTTCTGGTTGACTCTCTGTGACCACCCTTTGGCCCTTGGTGCTCACACTACAGAGTTCTTGTATTCCAGAATTCCTCTTGAAAGCTTTAGCTAGGGTTCTTTGAAGAGCTTTTGGTTGCAGCCCCCTTCCTGGTGTGTGTCCATTTGGCCTCAGATATTAATGACTATTAATGTAGCCTTGTCCTGTGCTGACCTCTCTTGTACTCTCACTGCCTCAGCAGATGATGAAATATTGTTGCTTTAGTAAAAGATTTTGTGGAAGAGATTCAACACTGGCCTAGTGGTAAACCAGATGCCTACTTTCAGCCTTATGTAGTCTTAGGGTGCACTAAGAATCCTGGAAACTACATTTGGAAAGAGAGTACAAAGTTAAAACAATAAAGAAGGACTTCTCTATATTAGAACCATATGAGAGCTTGCAGCAAAAAACAGACCTCAACCTGACTTAAGTGGAAGGGAATCATATTAGACTTAACAACAGAAGTCAGTGATGGGCATAGGTTAGTGCAAGAGACAAAACTGTGTCATGAACACAGATTCTTTCTCTGCCATGCTGTGCTGGTTTTTCTGAATGGACTTCAATCTTAGGCAGGGTCTCTCATCATGGTGGCAAGGAACCTGCAGCAGCTGTAGTCTTATGTTTTTCAACACTAAATCTAATGGAAAGAGATAATTCTAAAAAAAAAAAAAAAATACCAAAATTGAGTTTTACTGACTCTTGTTTGGAAACATCTTGAGAACCAGATAGTGTAAAATTCACTTGGAATTTCAACAGGACTTAGTATAGGACCTCATACATGATAGACATTCAAAAGTGCCTATGAAATGAATGAATGAATCAATCTTCTATCTATCCATAAACATTCCTTGACACATATAAAAACAACCATTGATTTAACAAGACCACTAGAAAAAGGAATTGTGGCAAAGTATCTTTTTTTATTATTGCAAGAGAGTAAGTCAGTGATAAATTAATTTTAGCTCAAGTTTGTTGTGATCAACACATTGTATGGAAGTACATTTTTCCTGGGAGAGTTGTTGGTTTATCTTGCCTTTCTCAAAGATTCCAAGAAGGCTAGCAGTGAGAGGTGAGAAGACATTTCCTCAAAGATAATCTGATTACTACAAAGGACTACTTTAGGTAACAAAGCCCAGGGAGTGCCTCGACCGGAGGGAAGACAGAAGAAAACTAGTAAATAATAGAGGGAAGGAATCCCTGAAAAGAGCAGAGAAGGACACCAAGCCAGAGTCAAAACAGACCCAGGAACTTGGCAGTGGGGATGACTCAAATTTCCCCACTCCCTGCATATGAGACCTTGAGAAAGTTTCCTAAAATGTCCAAGTCTTTTTTTTCACCTAGAAAATGAGACAAACTATAGCTACTTGCCCGCTTAGTTAGTATCAGAGAGTAGTCCAAGTTCAAGGTTGGCAGAGTTGGTTTCTTCTGGCTTCTCTCTTCAACTTATAGATAGTCATGTTCTTGCCGTGTCTATACCTGGCCATCCCTCTGCACCAGCACATCTCTGATGTCTCTTCTTGTGTCACCAGTCATATTGATTAGGGCTCACCCTAGCAATCCCATTTTAACTTAATTACAATGAGAGGCCCTAGCTCAAAATGGATCAAAGACCTAGAAAACGGAGGTCAGGGAGATAGTTCAATGGCGTAAGTGCCTGCCTAGCAAGTACAAGGTCCTGAGTTCAATCCCCAATATAAAAAATGACAAAACTAAACAAAAAAGGGGGATACAAATGAAAGACCATTTTTAGTAAAAAAATATATATATATGTACATACAAAATAGGATAGATATACTGCTACTTTCTCTTAGTTCAATGAGAAGATTTGTACTAATAGTGTTTAGACAAGATATCATGTCTGCATCTTGTGCTCTGAATAACTACTACAAAGACAACAGTATGCAATATATTAATTATTGAAACTGCTACTAACCTGTTTTGAAATTGTCTCATTGCTATTTTTTCTCAATAAAATCAATAAAAATAAAAATAAATAAATATGAAAACAGAAACACTAAACCTTTTAGAAGATAGAATAGGTACAACTCTTGAAGACATTGGAGCAGACAAAGACTTTATGAACAAAACCCTAGTCATGCAAGAACTATCACAAAGAATCAATAACTAGGATCACATCTTACTAAACATATTTTGCAGAGCAAAAGAAACTACCAAGATAGTTAAGAGACAACCTCCAGAGTGGAAAAAATATTTTCCAACTGATCCTCATACAAAAGACTACTCTTTAGAATATATAAAGAACATCAAAAAAGATCAGAACCCCCCCCAAAAAAAATTTAAAGACCCAACCCAGAAATGGGCATCTGCAATGAATACACTTTTCAGATGAAGAAGGAGAAACAACCAATAAACATGAAAAACTACTCAGCACCACTGGTCATTCGAGAGATGCAAATTAAAACAATCCTGGGGGTGGGCATGATGGCACACAATTAGAATACCAGCACTTGGGAGGCTGAGGAGACTTCAAGGTCAGTCTGGACTACAAAGTGAGTTCTACGCCAACCTAAAGTATATAGTAAAACCTTGACTCATAAAGACAAAAAAGAAAACAATGCTAAGATTCTGTCTCACTCCAGAAAGAATTGTTTTTATCAAGAAGTCAACCAATAACAAATACTGCCAGGGCTGTGAGGAAAATGGAACCCTTTCTCCACTGTCCATGGAGTTGTAGACTAGTGCAACCACTGTGGAAATCAACGTGGATTTAAAAAAAAAAAAACCTGCAACTAGAGGTTCTATTCAACCCAGCTATTCTCCTTCTTGGAGTCTTTCTGAAAGAATTAGAAGCATCATACCCCAGTGATTTATGCATATCTATGTTTATTGTGGCACATTGTGTAGTAATTAAATCTTGGAAACAGCCCAAATGCCCATCAACCAATGAACAGATTTTTTAAAATGTGTTTTGTTTTTTTTTTTTTTAACATAATGGATTATCTCTCAGCAGATAGATAGATAGATAGATAGATAGATAGATAGATAGATAGATGGTTTGTGTCTAGTTGTCCCCAAAGCCTCATGCAGTCATGGGGCAGGGACTTCTGGAGTCTGAGATTAACTCATGATCCACTGGGATTATGGGTCTTAGTGCAGCTGGGATTATGGGTGTGAGTACTACAGTC
>NW_004524663.1:3201366-3203382 GCF_000260255.1 Octodon degus | reverse complement strand
TAAGCGCTTCCCTGGCAAGCACAAGGACCTGAGTTCAATTCCCAGTTCTGCCAAAACAGATATATCGTGTAGAGGTATAAATTCCCTATGATGATTGTGATTGTCTTGTAGACCTAAAATGTGGCAATAAAATTTTTAAATGCAGAAAAGTCCCTACATCCAAATATAGTCATATCTTGAGGTTCTGAGAACTAAGACTTTAGCATATATACTTCAAGAAGTATACAATTCAACCCATAACAGACTTCCTTTGAGGAACCAGGTAGACACTGAATCACGGGGCAAACTCTTTTAACTTCAGTAGTTACAATCTAGCCCCTAGCCTGGCCTTATGTCTTTATACTAAAATAACTTATTGTCCAGTGTGGGAAGGTAGCTCTGTGGTAGAGGCCATGCCCACTATGAACGTAGGCCTTGGGTTTGATCCTCAGCACCAAAGAAATGAAATAAAAGACATAATTTTATTGTCTGAACTTGTATGATCTGTAGACCATGTTCTACCTCCTCAGCATACACTCAAAATGTATGAAAATCTAATGAAATACATTCAATAGATATAAAATTATTCAGACAGCTCCTTTATTTACCTTATTTCCAGGTTATAGGAACATGTGTTAAGTAATGTGGTAAGCCATTGTTGAAAAGGAATGATGTGCTTGTGTTGCCTGTCTCCTCAGAAACCTAAAAGAATGTTTCAGTTGACTGGGGTGAAACTTTACAGCAGTAACTGAATGCAACAACTTCTAGGTGGAGTATTTATTCTGAAAGAATACTTGATGCATTAAATGAAATTCTCTGGTGCACACATAGAAAATGCTAACTTGTTCAGAAGCAAATTACTTCTACAGTCTATCTTCTTCTTCATTCTATATTTCACCCATTTCAATACAAATTTCCAAAAGGTTCTCAAGATACCTCCCAGTTTTCTAACTACATAAAATCTTTCTCAGGTATACCTTTGTATTTGCATGCATAGAGATACAAATGAGAAAATAGATGTGCCATGCTGTGCCCAAAGTACTTACAAGATAAAACACTAGGTTGAGGAGGTTTCATTTTTATTCTTGAAATTAATTTAATACCCTGGGCATGTTGGCATGTGCCTGTCATTCCAGCAATTTGGGAGGCTGAGGCATGAGGATCACAAGATCAAATCTAGTCAGGACAATTCAGCGACTTAGTGAGAACCTGTCTCAAAATAAAAAATGAACAAGTATGAGAATGTAGTTTAGTGAGTTTAATCCCCAGTAATAAAATTATTTTATGTCCATTTTAATGGAGGAGATAAGAAAACTAGTGACCAGTTATTGAACATTTACCCTGCGTAAGCACTGTGCTTAGAATCTGTACATCTTACCTCAACTTGTCAAGACAGTGAAAGATGCCATTTTTCCAATGAGGAAACAGAAGTTGAGAGAAGTACCGTTCCATGCACACAGTGGTAACTCGTAGACTGAGGACTGAATTTCGGGTTTGTTTGACTCTAATGGCCACGGCTGTATGCACAGCCTATCAAACTCCCAGCCTACAAGACACACTGATAGACTTCGCCTGGAAGAGCTGTGACAGCCTGTATGTTTCAAAGAGAATGTAAAATTACCCTAACACCCTTCATACTAAAGTTTGGGGGGGTTTTGGGGGGGGTATATTCTCTGAAAGCTTATATTCAAACCTATGGGATTTTAGACATCAATAGAAAATTCATGCAGCAAAATTCGTATTATTTCTGAATTATTTCTACTGTCTGTATACCAATATTGTAAAGTTAATTCCAGAACTGCAGCCCAACATACCCATCGCATACTGTAAATGCACAGAAGAGTGATTGTCTCTAATGGTGTGAGTTCTGTAGGCCCTCAGATCACAAGGTGACAAGTGTGCTTATTCACAAATTAAAGCAGAAGCAAAGACTCTTTTAAAACAAACATTTAAGGGCCAGGGATATAGCTCAGTGGCATAAACACTTGCCTGGCAAGCACAAGGTCATGAGTTCAATCCCTGGTACACCAAAAAAAA
>NW_004524663.1:3191725-3200851 GCF_000260255.1 Octodon degus | reverse complement strand
TGTTGCCAAGCCATGCACAAATGCCCCAGACGCATAACAAGTAAAGTAATGAGGGGTAAGTTACAGTGGTAGTGGAGCCACACCAAAGGACAGTGAGCTGGATCTCCTTGGGAGCTAGAATTTGTCAGGAATGGTAGGGAATGAGGAAGCACGTTGGGATGAAGGAACAGCAGTTGTGAGGCTTGAGACCATTTGTAGTAAGGCAACTTTCGAGAACTCAGATTTTACTTGACTGGCATATAGGATACTGTCAACCAGGATTCTCAAATAGTGGAGGCTAAGCTGTAAACCTGTCTGTTGGTAGTAGGTTTAAGAGATATGACTCCAAAGAACAGGGGCGAGGGTCAGGGAGATAGCTCAGCAGACTAAGCACCTGCTTTGGCTAGCACAGGGATCAGGATTCAATCCCCAATCCTGCATGCCACACCAGCCCTGCCCCCAAGGCATGCTGAGTTGGTGACTGAGTCCTGGCGTGGTGGTGCACGCCTGTAATCCCAGCACTGGGGAGGTTGAAAACAGGAGGATCACTACAAGTCTGAGTTGCGTACTGAGACCCTGTACCAAATATATAAAATAAATAAAAGAACAGGGATGAATGACAGACACTGGAAAACGGGATAAGAACCCATATAAAGAGGTACCCTTGGCTTGGCCACCACTGTGTTCACCCAGCTGCTTGGCCCTGGGGACATCGGAGAGGCTCATTCCCCTAGCCAGCATCATCCATCCACTCAGCATGCACTCCACTCCCCACTCATTTCTGAGGTGCACTCACATGGATGATAGGTGAGTCTGCATTCTAGGAATGACTGGAGAAGTCAGGAAGTACTAAGCACACGGCTCAGGTGCAAGCCAAGGTATGTGTCACATTGTATCAGAGTTGATTCTATCTTTCCCATCCTTATAGCTTGTCAATCTATACTTGGAAGGACATGTACAGGAGAAAAAGCAAGAGGAGAGGCATACAGAGCTCTTTTATAGACAACTGTGTTAGATGGTCAGTCAATATATGCCCATTAAAAAAAAAAAAAAAGGACAGCTACACTGAAATATATCAGGTCATTTTGTGTCTGTGTGGATCAGTATGTCACCTCCGGTTAAATGAAAACAGGACTTGGGAATGGAGCTCTTCATTTAGACACCACACAGACCAAATGGTGTCCAGGAAGGGTGCTTGTGGGCTGCTCCACACCTTCACTGCCCTCCCAGGAGCTGGTCTGTGATCATGCTGCCCAGGCGCCCTAGATGCTGAGCTCCTGGTTTTCAAGTCCTTTACAGCTAGGAGACATGAGGATCAGAAGAAGGCAAAAGTCCCTGCTCTTACCAAGATTCATTCCTTTTTCTTGAACAAGTACTTGTGGATTGTTGTAAGCTTTTAGCAAATTCCCAGAGTTCAGGAAAAAGTTGATTTTGACAATTTTTGCCAGTTTTCTTGTTAGAAGGACAGGTTTTCAGAGTTTGTTTGTTTGTTTGTTTGTTTTTTACTCCACAGGTTTTTTTGGTTTTGGTTTTATTGTATTTAGTACAGGGTTTCAGGGTCTCACTACACAGATCAGACTTGTAGAGCTCCTTCTTGTTTCTCAGCCTCTCAAGCGCTGGGATTACAGGTACGTGCCACAACACCCAGTCTCATTCGCTGTCTCAGCATGCCCTGGGGGTGGGGCTGGCACTGCAGGCTGGGGATCAAACCCCAACCCCTGCATCTGCTTAAGCAGGTGCTTTAAGCCACTGAGTTATCTGACTAGCCCTAGTCCACAGTAAAAGCCCTGCCCCCCCCCATGTTTTTTTGTTTGTTTGGTTGGTTGGGGTTTTTTGGGGGAGGGGTTGGGGGGTTTTTTGTTTTGTTTTTTGTTTTTGAGACAGAATTTCGCTGTGCAATTTAGGCTAGCCTTGAGCTCACTTTGTAGCCCAGGCTGGTCTTGAACCCTCAACAATCCTGCCCCAGCCTCAAAGTGCTGGGATTACAGTTGTTCACTACCATGTCCAGTTTACATTTGCTTTTTAATAAGCCTGAATTTTTTGGTGAAATTCTGTAGTTCATAATCTATCTTTATTTATTTATTTATTTATTTATTTATTTATTTTTATGTATTTGGTACAGGATCTACAGGGTCTCACTACACAGATCGGACTCATAGTGATTCTCCTGTTTTCAGCCTCCCATGTGCTGGGATTACAGGCATGCGCCACCATGCCCAGTCTCAATCAGAGTCTCAGCGTGCCCCGGGGGCAGGGCCAGCACAGCACGCCAGGGATTGAACCCCAGCTGCTGTACTCTGCCTAAGCAGGCGCCTTAGTCCACTGAGCTATCTGACTGGCCCTCTAATCTATCTTTTTAAAGTGATGGTTTTTCTTCCATCAGTGACATGTGGGTACTGGCCACTTTGCGTTCTTCTCAGCACTTGGTGGTGTTAATCTTTTTAACTTTTGTCATTCTAGTAGACAGTTGTACAATGTAATTTTCAATTACTTTGGGACCTAATGATTTATTAGTCAGTGGTTACTAGAGAAACAAATTTAATGCAAGATACTTTATAAGAACTTTCAGGATTGGCTTACAGTGGCTGCCCAGGGTCAGGCGTGGAAGAGAGGTCAGTCTGTGCCCTGGAGATCTGCAGGACGCAGGGGGAGCTCAGCTCAGTGTCCCGTGTGAGTCCATGTCAGGAGGCTGGAGGATCTGTGCTGGAGGCTGATTGGTCTGCCCTGGAAGCCAGGAGACGAGGTCTAAGGTAGAGGTGGAGACTGGCGCTCCTCTGAAGAAGCGGAAACGAGCCTGTCTTCTCTCTCCGCCCTTCATTCCAGTCAGGGGCCAAATTGCCCAGCTGGGTCTTCTGTCTTTGTCAAATTTCTTTAGCCTCACCCAGTACTATGCTGGTCCAGTTTAGTTCAGCATTTCTTACTCAGTTTGACACAATCAAGTAACTATCACAACAATGTTGATATATTATCTATTTTCTTGAATCTATGATAAAATGCTCATATTATTAAACTAACAATCAAAAATAGGAAGAAAAAGTTCAAATGGGAAGACAAATGGGGAGAAGGAAGAAAAATATTATGGGCTACTGGACTCTTTTAGAATATTTTGCTGAGTTTACACACCTATAATATTCAATAACAGAACTTAGAAAAAATGGGGTACGCCTATGAATGTCCATTTTGTATCTGTGTATTCAAAGTGGTTAGGATAGATATATAGTTGCATTCTCTTAATGAATAGAATGATTTGTTCTAATGGTGTTTGTAAATAGGATCACAAGTCCGCATCTTGTACAGCAATTAACCACTAAGAAGAATATATGCAGTGTATTATTTGTTGAAACTGTACTTCCGATTTGATTTGAAACTGTCTCATTGCTATCTGTTTATCAATAAAACTTTGGAAAAAAAAAAAGGAAGAAAAAAAATTGAGAAAAATGGAAACAAAGCTTCTACAGATGAAAAGGGGAAGGGAGGATGAAATTAGGGGAGTGAGGGAAAAAGAATCAAGTTATATCATGTAAAGGTACAAATTCCTTATAATGAATATAATAATTATGTATACCTAAAGTGTACCAATAAACCTAATTAATCAAAAAAGAAAAAAAATTAACTCCTAAGTCAGAAAAGACCACTTATGAAAACTAGGCTGTCATTATCATTTTATATAGACTCATGTGACACATTTAAATAAACTAATTTAAATAAATAAAAAAATTACATTCTTTGCTCAGTAAGTATGTATAAGTCGCCTGCTTCACACATACGGAGTCTGTCTGTTTCTAGGTACAAGCTGTACCTGTTTCTTATACTGTCTGGGAAATTTAATTGTATCCTGGATATTGAGAATGAAAAATTATAAAATTCTTTCAGAGAAGATTCAAGCTGTTGTCTAAGAAAGGACTAGAGGACAATGATCCCCTTGATCCAGGCAGAACTGAGCCCTCTTGAGGGGGGCTGTGATTCTGTTTTGCTGCCTCTGTCAGAAGCTATTTGATAGATTCAATTCAAGATTGTCTAAGAAAATACTCTGAATGTTAGTGAGGAGCTGCCCTCCCTTGTAGGTCCTAAACCTTGCCTGTCGTCTCTTTAAATGGCGAAGTGCTGAACTTCTCCTTGGTTCTGCATTTGACTCTTCATCTCTTGCTCTCCTCAAGCTAAGAATTTGTTGGTGCCTGTTTGTAAGTCAACTGTGGAGGAAGCTGAGGCAAGAGGACCCCAAGTTTAAGGCCAGTCTGATCAACTTAGAAACACTGTGTCAAAATTAAACAATATGGAAGGGGTACATAGCTTAGTGTTTCCTAAGTTAAATCCCTAGTACAGAGAAGAAAAAAAGGGGGGGGGGATGGATGGAGGGAAGAGTACCAAGTGATGGGCATCTTTTCTTTTTTACTCTCTTTTCTCACAAAATCTGGCCTTCCAAGCCTTTAGCAGCATTGAACTCCAATTCTTATTGTTTCCACTTAGGGAGTTGGTCTCTGTCACTTAGCAGCTGCCCTGCACTAAGCCTTTGAACTCAGTAGGGAGATCTCAAAGGGAAAAGCAGCCCAAAGTATGTTGGACTCATTTCTTTAACCTTTGCTTTCTTTGGTCCCTCAAGATCTGACAGCTTGGGAGACTCTCTGATAGATTCAATTCAAGAATCCCCTCTCCCCCAATATCATCCACTTGTTTTCCTCAGTGTTCTCAGCAGACTACAGTTCTGTAAGTCTTACTTACTTTTTTGGTTACTAAGACAAAATACCCAACACCCACAACTTAAAGGAGGAAAGGTTCTTTGGCTCACAGTTTGTAGTGGTTTCAGCCTATAACTGGCTGGCTCTGAGGAAAGATGGCGTGGCAGAGGGGCATCTCGGAGGAGAACAGTCCGTGGCAGAGCGGGCATGAGTCAGCAATCTGTGAAGCAGCAAAGCAGCAGTAGGCCTTCCTCTGCCCTTCACGCCATCTGGGCTACAGGCCTTTTGAGTGGTACCGCCCACACCCAGATCTATGCTCAACCAATTTAGTTATCACACGCCCCCGATCCATCCACCTCTGAAAAGCCCTATCCATGAGCATAGAGGCTTCAGGAGGCCACCCAGATACAAGCTGTAACGACTGGCTACCAGTTTCTCAATAGAGCTCAATGGAGACGATGTTTCTGATGCATATTTCTGATGCCTCCTCTGTAGCAACGTTTAATAACATGATTATTTCAGTCAAAATTTGAAGGCGTTTGCTCTTTTTCCTGCACTATAAGCCAACCAGTGTTTGGAATGAAATCTGTGGGTTTCTGGCCTTTTATAACGGAACCTTTTGTTGGATTGTGTTCTTATTCTATCCAAGCTCCTGCTGCATCTGGGATTATGATATTGCACAGTGTTTTGTTCTTTGGCAAGGGGAGGAGGAGGACAGCAAAGAAATTTACAGTCCTTGGCTATGTGCTGTCTGATCTACTATATTCATTTTCCACTTGTTTCCATTTATAACTGTCTTGAATAATAAATATTGGGAACAATCACATTAAAAAATTAATCAGTGATACTCATTAAAGGACTGTTATACAGACTTTATTCAAAACCATCACAGCAATGAAGAGATAATGCAGTAGAGGGAGACCTTGGGCTCCTCTTTGAATATCACATGGGCAAGTGGCAATTAGAAAGAAGGAGCTAGATGAGAGAGAGCACCTAAAAAATAAGAAAAAGGCAACGGCAGGGGTGAGGGGGATTCTGGTTCATGGGGCATGGGGAGTTCTTGCTGCAGACAAGCCAGGGTGGTCAGAGGTTACCTGGGGAGCACTGGAGAATGAGAACCCAATTTCATGTCAAGGGAGATCAGACAGCAAGTGCAAGGCATGAGAAGACTCCTGTTAAATGGATTTAGCAGGGTGCTTGATAAATTGGGTTTTACAAGCAAGTACACAGATAGGTCTAGTTAGAGGTTTAGGAGTCTGACAACAGTTTGGTCAAGCAAAAATCCGTGCTCACTCTCAGGTTAAGAAAGTGCCACATATACTTCTTTTATTCAGTTACCACAGAATAGTTACCTTGTGTTTTTCTTAAAAAGTGATTTACTAGGGGCTGGGGAGATGGCTCAGTAGAATAAGCGTTTTCCTGGCAAGCACAAGGGCCTGAGTTCAATCCCCAGTTCTGGGGAAAAAAAAAAAGTGATTTACTTGTATATAATACATGCAATGTTATTTAGGTGAATGTCACTGAAATTTCTCTTTATATATATTCTGAAGTAAATGAATTCTTAATTGACTCAAATTTACAACAGTTCATACTTGTGGGGGGTTTTACTTGGGTTTTTTGCTTTTATTTTTGATATTGTGAATCCTTTTTTTAGGCTGTTTGTGATCAGCTAAGGGAACATGCACATTTTTGTTTTTGTACCAGAAATCAAGCTCAGGACCTTGCACTTGCTAGGCAGGCACTGGTGCTGCTGAGCTATCTCCCAGCCCAACACAGGCATTTTAACTACTACTGAAACCCATTCAGGGAAGTTTTAATAATCATCTGCTTTGGATCTTCAGGTAGCAACAAAAAGCTTGATGCTGGGTGTGGTGGCCCACACCTATAAGCCCAGCACTCTGAGAGGCTCCAGCTAGAGGATCCCATGTTCAAGCCCTGCCTAAGAAATTTAGCAATTTAATAAGACCCTGTCTTGACATTAAAAATTTTAAAAGGGCTAGATACTTAGCTCAGTATGAAGCACTTGATTCAATCAAATATAGCAGCAACTTGCCCATTATTAGATATACAATTTAATTTTTTTTTTTTTTTTTTGGTACCAGGGATTGAACTCAGGACCTTGCACTTCCCAAGCAAGTGCTTATTGCCCTGAGCTATCTCCCTGGCCCCACTATACAAATGGTGATGAAATTGCATAGAAAAGGGAGAGCTTGTATTGCCTACATTGCTGATTTAGTCCTAACAACCTTTTCTATAGTTCTCTTAAAATACATGTAATAAAGTAACGGCTGTATACAAAATAGCAGAATTTATATGTACAGTAATGAAGTAGTAGACTCACGATATCTGAAGTAGCCGCACAGTATCTTCCTCCCTGATAACTACAGGTATCTGTTTGGTGTTGGTGGACACAAAGTCCTCCCTAAGTTAATGTAATATGTTCTGGAACATTGAAAGGATGTATCTGTACTCAAAGAGTATATTTATCTATTCACTTCCCCTCCTTGAAATGTACCATATCTACTTGGAAGAACACGTACAGAAAGAAGAACAAGTGAGAAACACACAAAACTGTTTTACAGGAAACTACATTAGATGGTCAGTCAAGATAGACCCATCAAATAAAAAGAGTTGGTCAGAAACACTCCACGATAAGTATGTGAGAATACGTGTCTACTGGAGTCAGGACATCATCACGTGTAGCAATTCCGAGGTAGTTTTCATTCCTAACTGACTAATGGACAATGTGACAAGCCTTTCCAAATTGTAGGTAGTATGGTACAGTCCAGCAGAAAGCAATAAATGAGTTGGCTCTGCCCACTGCTGCCTACAGAAACGGGGACATGGTTACATAACTGCCACACCCTGCGTGGCCAGTGAGGTCCTGGAAGGGGGGATAGGAGATTAAGAAAAGACAAGACACATAGGAAAAGGAAAGCTGGGACAGGATGGGATGTGGCCCTCTGATGGAGAGGCCCCTACCCACTGCCAGCCCCAGTGACTTTATTTCTACATAGTAAAAAGGGGAGCAGCATGTGATGGGGTTGAAAATGCAAGGTCTTGGTGTTTCAATGAGGACAAGAAAAGCCTGAGGCTGGCCAGATAGCTCAGCAGACTAAAGCGCCTGTTTAGCAGATGCAGGGACCAGGGCTCAATCCCTGGTATGTCATGCCAGCCCCACCCCTGGGGCGCGCTGAGACGACGATTGAGACTGGGCATGGTGGCACGGGCCTGTAACCCCAGAGCTTGGGAGGCTGACAACAGGAGAATCACTATGAGAGTCTGATCTGTGTAGTGAGACCCTGGAGACCCTGTTCTTAAAAAAAAAAAGGAAAGCCGAACATTCTCAGAGCTATTTGTGTTGCAGTTTACAGGGAGGAACACCAGGGCCAGACACCTGCTGAGTTGCACCTGAACTAGGGTCAGCTTGTGCCCATGATCTGTCTCTGGCATTTCATGTCCTGGGGAACGGCTGTGCTCTAATCCCCAGGAGGTCACATGCATAACCTCTCTGAGCCTCAGTTTCCTCGTATGTAAAACGATAATAATCAAGGCCCTGCCAACCTCTTAGGGTTGCTGAGACAATTATCTGAGATTATATTTGTAAAAAGACTTGACGGGGTCGGATTAGTACGTCGAGCAGTGAGTGAGGCTGAGGAACCATCATGTCATCAGAATCAAGTAAAAAACGGAAGCCCAAAGTGATCCGCAGTGATGGAGCTCCAGCAGAAGGAAAGCGGAATCGATCTGACATGGAGCAGGAAGGTAAATACTACAGTGAGGAGGCTGAAGTGGACCTGCGGGACCCTGGCAGAGACTATGAGCTGTACAAGTACACATGCCAGGAGCTACAGAGGCTAATGGCTGAGATCCAGGACCTGAAGAGCAGAGGTGGCAAGGATGTGGCAATTGAAATTGAAGAACGGAGGATCCAGAGCTGTGTGCATTTCATGACTCTAAAGAAACTAAACCGATTAGCCCACATCAGGTTGAAGAAAGGAAGAGATCAGACCCATGAGGCCAAGCAAACAGTAGATGCCTATCATCTGCAGCTACAGAACTTGCTGTATGAGGTGATGCACCTGCAGAAGGAGATCACCAAATGTCTGGAGTTTAAGTCAAAGCATGAAGAAATTGATCTGGTCAGTTTAGAGGAGTTTTATAAGGAGGCACCAGCAGACATCAGCAAGGCTGAAGTCACCATGGGAGACCCTCACCAGCAGACCCTGGCACGTCTGGACTGGGAGCTAGAGCAGCGGAAAAGACTGGCAGAGAAATATCGAGATTCCCTATCCAACAAGGAGAAGATCCTCAAAGAGATAGAAGTAAAAAAGGAGTACTTGAGCAGCCTTCAGCCTCGACTCAATAGCATCATGCAGGCTTCCCTCCCAGTGCAGGAGTACCTGTTTATGCCATTTGACCAGGCTCACAAGCAATATGAAACAGCGAGACACCTACCACCTCCCCTCTA